>NC_142649.1:60091060-60394090 GCF_055504915.1 Nelumbo nucifera
GAGTATTCATCAACTGAGGCTGAAATAGTAGTCCATGATTTCGAAGTTTGGGATATATTGTCATGTGGAGCTCATCAAGTTAGGAGCTCCTCCGGTACCTAGAAAAATTGAAAACTGAATCAATTCCGGTGGTTCAGAACTACTTTGAACTGCCTACGTACCCAAAACAACTACTTAGAGCGTTTAATTGAGTAATCCACGTCTGTGCTCTGTTTTTAGTGAGCAGGGGATGAAGGTCAGAGCAGGTGGACGTGAGGTCCACTGAGCTTTTCACGGAGACCGGATTTGATCCCGCGCCTCCGTAGACGGGGGACGCCGATTCTGCCTACAGGGTCATCCCCCCCCCCCCCCCCCCCCCCCCCCCCCCCCCCAATCATACTAATATAGTTAAAAAAAATGTAAAGAAAAAGTAGGTTAGAATAATTATTGTTATAGTTTTGGCGTTGAACAGTAATTTTCAAGAAATGGATTTTGCAATATAAAATTACAAATGATCAGAAGAAACTTGAGAGAGAGAGAGAGAGAGAGAGAGAGATCTTAATTAAAATAAGTGAAGAAAACAACTGAGAGGACTGAGGAGCCCAATCTTCAAACTCAGCTGGACTGATCCATTAATTCAACCATTTGGAATGGGTCGACTCCTTCAATGGAGATTAATTAAGCTGTTAGGCAGGGAGTTCGGTTAACTGAAAATTTTCCGGGATTGCAGCAGCATCATGAAGCACCATGAAAGAAATCAACTTTCCCATGAAGCACCATCATACGTAGCTTCTCAGAAGCAGCTCAATCACGGCAGAAGCCCTCCCTAACGGCCTCTAAATTCTAATAATTAATTAAATAGCCTCAGCTTTGAGAAGTTGACCTTAGTTGGACCCATCAGAGAGATTATTATAGGCTTATAGCCCACTGAAATTTGGGGTATATTCTATTATTTTTTTGTCAGTTTTTAAAATAACTAATTGAGACCCATGCGATGCAGGCGTTGAAACGGCAGCTTTACAAGGTGACGACAAGAATCAGATTGCGGTGATCGGGGAGGGGATCGATTCGATTGAATTGACAACGTCGCTAAGGAAGAAATTTGGTTATGCGGATCTGTTAACCGTTGGACCTGATGAGAAGAAGGAAGAGAAGAAGGAAGAGAAAAAGGATACACCGGTGCCGGTGGTATGTCCGCCTGTCTGGCCGCCGGTTTTCACTCCAATCTACCAAGAACCTGATCCCAATTGCTGCATCATGTGATTTGAGACACCAGAGACGACAGACGATGGTGGGTCATGTGTGCCATTGCGAATGAAATTCCATAGGGATCAAGTGAGAGGCTTGATGATCCTGCGTATTCACTGTTCAACAGATTCATATCACTATGCTATGCTCTTACACCAGTGATGTATAAAAGCAGTCATATATTTTAATTAATTTGTTCTAAGAGTTTTTACAAACTATGTCAACTGATTTAGTTGATAGGGTCTCTATCTGGTTGTGATAGGGACTTGAGCTCAACTTCTACTGATGTATGAATTTCGGGGATTGACTAGCCAGCCGCCTTTGTATTAAATGAAAAAAAAAAAAAAGTCTACACTATTTTTCTCAAAATAAAAGTTAAAGCCACGGTGTACTTGTTGTATTAATCTTTATTTTCTCATTTATTTGGTTGCACTCCGCTATGCCTTGCTTAGGCTAAAACATGATATCACAGCCTTTGGATGAATTATATGACCGGACTCTAATATCACTTTATTCAATTGAAGGTGGGGCCTCACCAATACATTGAGGGTTGTGATTTGTTACAATTAGTTAATAGGGGTATTATTGTCTTTTTCATATTATTTTTCTCCCTTTATAATTTAATTAAGGGTACTGTAGTCATTTCAGTTTTAGTAGAATGTTAAAACAACCAGGGTCGACACTAAGGAGGTGTGGATTAGATTTTTCCTTTCTAGTCTTCCCTTTTTTTTTCTCGTTTTCTTCTCCTTCCCTCCTTTTCTCTTCCTATCTTCTTCTTTTTCTTTCTTCTATCCTTTTCTTCACATTTTCTTTTCTTTATTAAAGTTGGAACCCGGTATCGGAGCCTTGAGGTTGATTGTACTATTCACGGCACCATTCTTGGAAAAAAGGATTTAATGCCTCAAGTTGCTGTGTTTTGTTTGTTGGTGGTGTTTTTCTAAAAGCCCTCTATTCGGCAGTTCAAAGAGGGCAGCCTTGTGATGTCTCAAGTTGTGAGGTAAGTGCTCCTCAATGTGTGGTGATTTTGTAGTGATTTGTAGTGTGTTGACATGTTGTGGTAAGTGTGCAATCTTTCCTAAGTGTTTCTAAAGTAGAGTGTTGATGATTTTTTGTGTTTTTCCTAAAGAAAAATGTGTGTTATAATAGTTGTGTACCAATTGTTTGATAGTTTGCCTAGGCAACAAATCAATGATCTCTTCTCACTCATGGCTTCATCAAATAGTAATACTAAACTTACATTAGTTGTGCAATCAAATTTCATGACTTTCAATTAACTATAGTAAAACTCAATGGTACTAATTATATCCCATGGGCCAAGTCGGTTGTAGTATCTCTCATTGCAAGAGGCAAGTTGAAGTACATAAAGGAAGGTCCATTGAAAAATGAATCAGAAGGGTACAATGAATGGGTACAAGAGAATGCCCAAATTAGGACATCCCTTTGGAATAGTATGGAGAACCACATTAGTGTGAACCTTATGTTTGTAGGCACGACCAAGGAGATTTGGGACCATGTCATAAAAATTTATCAGTTATACCAAGACTATTTTTCTCTTCAATAAGGGGATAAAAATGTTGAAGAATACTATGATTCTCTAAAAAGCTTAAGGAATAAGTTCAATATTTATCGATCCCTATCCATTGATTTGAAGACTCAATAATAACAAAGAGAACATTTAGATGTGGCAAGATTTTTATTTGGGTTGAGGTCTGAATTTGAACCAATGTAGGCCCAAATCTTAGGGAGTAGTGATTTTCCATCATTCTCCAATCGTTTTCTCACGCATAAGGAGAGCCTCAAATCCACATAGTGATCATCTCCCACCTTCAGAGAGATCAGCCATGGTGGTTTCCAGACGAGATTTTCCTAGTAGAAATATACATGGTAGAGGTGGAGGTAACGTATGGGGTTTTGGCCATGGGCCCAGAGGTGCATGAGGAGGTGGTAAAGAGGTTGGTGGTGCAAGAGGCAGTAGTGATCGTAGTAGTAGTGGTCGTGGTTTTACTCATGAGTGTTCACATTGTGGACAAGAAGGTCACATAGTCAAGTTTTGTTATGACTTTTATGGCCATTCATATTCCTGGGCTAACTAATCAATGGTGGAACCTGACTTTTGGAGTCTTAGTGTGACTAAAAATGTTCCTGCATTCAATGTTGGTAAGGATAAAATCACAATCTCTATCTCACGTGAGGAGTATGAAAAGCTTCGCCAATCTGCCTCTTCTAGCTCTGCCACTACTACACTTATGAAGTCATGTACTGCTTGCCTTATTTCTAATTCTTCACCTTCACCCTAGGTAATTGATTTTGGAGCCTCAAACCACATGATTGGATCCTTATATATGTAGTATCCTTGTCACCACCTTCTATCCCTCAAGCCGTTACCTTAGCTGATGGTTCTTCTTTTGCTATTACTGGTACCGATAATGTGTCTCTTGGTTCTGACTATAGTTTATGCTTTGTTTTTTATGTTCCTAAATTTTTTTTAGTCTCTTGTCTATAAATAAGCTTACTCAAACCCTTCATTGTTTAGTAACACTTTATCCTTCATACTGTGTCTTTTAGGATCTCAAGACGGGGAAGACAATTGGTGGCAGTCGTGAAGTTGGAGGACTATACTACTTGGATGACTATGGTCCTTAGAAGGCTCTTCATTCCTCTTATACACCACATCAATGACATTGTCATCTTGGTCATCTTTCTCTACATGTTTTGAAAAATCAAGTCCCAACTTTGGAGTCTATAACTTAGCTAGATTATGGGTTATATCAGCTAAGTAAACATCATAAAGTGTCTTTTGTTCCTAGAGATGATAAAAGAGTCTTGAGTCCTTTTTCTTTAGTCCACTCAGACGTTTGGGGTCTTAGTCGTGTGTCATCTTATAATGGATTCAGATATTTTGTAACACTAGTAAAAGTGTATGCGCGTTGCACATAGCAATATCAAATGATGATGATGATAATAGTCAGCAACCAAATGACTTTACTGGTTGAACCATTAATCTATTTAACCAGGAAAATGGAGTATGATTAAGACATTAATTCATTTTTTTTCTTTGTATTTTAGTCATTTCTATCTTTACTAACACTAATTCTTATTTTTCAAACATATTTTGTTTAATATGAAGAATATATAATATTAATGCATTTTCAAAATTTTCTATAAAATCTATAAAAAATTCTATATTTTATTTTTTATTATTTAATTTTTGAGATAATAAAAATTACTTATTTACCAAGAGGAAATGCAATTCCAATATATTGTTTGAATATTGGTTTTCAATATTGTTGTCAAACCAATTATTTCTATATATATATATCATTTATATAATAAATATGTTATTTATTATTTATTTATATTGAATTTTTCTTTGTTTCAATTATTATATTTTCTTTTTCTTTTAATAATTTATTATTTTTTTAAACTAAATCAAGTCGTATCAGTTTCTGATATCCAACATATTGATTGGATTCAGATTTGAATCAATATTTATGAGATTCGATTAGATCTTCGAATCAAATCAAATTCAAATATACCTTGATTCAAATCCGATTCGATTTATTTGCATCCCTACCAAACCACTTGCCTATAATGACCTAACTAATTAAATAATTGAACCATTTGACATGGTTAGTGGGGTCATCTGTTAGACATTAATGCTCTTTATTTTTTATCCTAATTTTTATCCCATTTCTATCATTAATGAAAATAATTCTCATTAATCACACTTTTTTTATATGATGAATATATAATATTATAGAGTGTACTCAAAATTATCTACAAATTTCCACATTTTCTAGAATTTTATGTATTTTATTATTTAATAATAACATCATGTGTTCATCCATTTGATATGGATAGTTGAACCACTAACCCACATTGGTCAATTTCTTTTTCAGTTGATTTTAAATCATGTATTACATTCTCATCATCAATAAAAGCAATTCTTATTTCTGCATTTATTTTTGAATGTGACAGTACCAAATGAGGATGATGATAATAATCAGTAACCATCAAATTGGGCTATGATTAAGACATTGGTTTTTAATATTATGGTCAAATCAATTATTTATATATATATAGTATCTGATGCTGCTCAATTCGAGGTGGTGCATGAACTGAGGAGAGCAACCAGATTGTCCTTGCCAACAAGGCAGTGTTGAGTTACAAGGACGAGGCTGCACTTCAAGACCTGTTATCAAGAAAAGAGAAGTCAGAGGCCTGAGGAGTTATCCCTGTGTAGGTGCTTCGACGCTCAAGTTAGTAGGAGGTCATGGATGGCCGAGCTGAGCTATAAGGATGCTGGTTTGGGTAGAATAGCAATATGGGTGTTAGAAGTTGAAATCCCTTACCTTGAGCATGGAATACCTTTCTATAGCTGAAGATCCGTCTCCTAGTCGGATGAGATTCCCCATCGAGGTACTCAGAATAGAGTCCTAATCCCTGGTAGAGTTGTCCTCCTTATTCTTCTTTATCCATAGTTATGCTTATATGCGTGACATGTAGCTGATGTGGTTGAGAGGATGAGATGGGGTGCCATAGTAATAGCGTAGCCCGACCTTGGCCGTGGAATGAATGAATGCTACGGAGTTGGCCAAACTATGCCAACATGGCTGGGCTGACTGGGTGACCACGTGTCTATCTGGACCAACTCAGCCATTACCCGAACACCACTCCCCCAGTTCTGAAGTCAAGGCATGTGGCGTTCAGCCGAGGTGTGGCGCAATAGGATGCCTTGTTCCTCGGCTGAGGAACTCCAAGCTGAAGTTCTTTTGTAGTCTGGTGGAGTGTCTGATCCACTTGATGTTCCTCGGCACATGCTAGAACCCGAGATCCACACAATGTGAGCTATGGCCAAGGAATCCTCCAATCGTCGGCTATAGAACTCCGGGAATTGTTATTTCTGAATCCAAACACCACTCTCCCAGTTTTGGAGCCAAGGAGAGGGAGGTGTTCGGTTGACGTGTTGCTCGGTCGCATAGCTCGGCGGGGTGTTGCGGTGTTGATCCGAGCTATGCCTGAGTCTATTGTTCAACGGTGTTGCATCGACTCCTCTTTGATGCTCGGCCATGTTATGTTGAGGAAGGGTCGAGGTGTTAAGTTGGGTTTCAAGGCTACTGTGGTGCTCTGTCATGACGTGCCGAACTCTGGAGTCGGGGGCTCAGCTTGGCTGAGGAAGGGCTTTTTGATGCCAGTGGGAGGCCAAGCTTCAGTGTTGAGGCTACTGTGATGCTTGGCCATGACGTGCCAAGCTCCGGAGTCAGGGGCTCAGCTCAGCCAAGGAAGAGCTTTCTGATGCCGGTGGAGGCTAAGCTTTGGTGTAGAGGCCACTGTGATGTTCGGACATGGTGTGCTGAGGAAAGGTGCCGAGTTCTCTGATGCTCGACAACGTTGTGCCGAGCTTTCTATTCTTCGGCTGAGGAACTTGCTCTTGAAGTTTCGGAATTCGAACACCACTCCCCCAGTTTTGAAGTTGAAGAGAGGAGTGCTCGGCCGAGGCATAGTGTGGCCTCCCTTGGTTTGTGTCTTGAGGATGCCCAAGCAGTTAATTGGACCGATGGTTCTGGGTGAACCCTGGGCATCTGCGACATTGGTTGGACCAGTGCTGAAGGGCGAACCAGGGCAATTAATGCTTTGAACATCGCTTGTCAAGGTCGTTGCCTTGGTTCCCAAGGCCTTACGCGTACAGTAGCAGTCACATCGATTGATCTTCTCGAGCTTCGTCAGGGCGTTGCTTGATCCGTGCCGTTGATTTGGCATCAATTTGCGTTCCTGGGGGTTATAAGAAGGGGTGGACGGGCCTTCCTCCTTTGTCATTTGCGAGAGGGATTGCTTCAATTGCTCGACAAGGTGTTTTTTCATTGCTCGGCGTGTGCTCTTGTTCCTCGGCTTCAAGTTTGATAAGATGTCTTCCTCATCCTCCTGTTCTCCTTCTGTTTCTGATTCTTCTTCAAGTTCTAGCGATTCTGACTATGAGTCGGGGACTGGGGAGTTTGAGGTTGCCGAGGTCGAGGACTCTAAGTCTGCCGAGGTTGGTTCTTCAAGGGTAGAGGTAGAGCTTCCCCTGAGGGCTGGTCATCAGTTTGGGACCACACCTTGTGTCTTAACCCTTTAGGATATGGCTCAGATCCAAGCTATGTACGATATCCCCGAGGAATTCTGGATGAGGTCCCGTAACCCGGTGAGATGCCAAGAAATGCTCGGCCCGGCGAGATATGTGTGTATGAGCATAGTTTGGAAGCCGGGCTGAGGTTTCCTCTGAATGAAGGGATCACCGGGGTGCTTGGGTGGTACCGAGTATTGCCAGTGCAGTTGATGCCGAACTCCTTTAGGTTTTGTTTGGCCTCATGTCTTACTGCGTCGTTTGTGACATCGAGCTGACCCTGGGCATGGTGAGCTTTCTTCTTCAGCTAAAGCATCACCGACAGGGGTATTATTACTTTTCAACTAGGAAGAACGTCAAGGTGTTGATCGGGGCCCCTAGTTCTATGAAGCATTGGAAGGAGAGTTTCTTCTTCATGCATTGTCCTAGAGGGTTCTCCCTTTCTATTGCGCTGCAGGTGCCGAGGACGAAAGTTCCCCAACCTCTGTGGTTGACACTCACGTAGGGGGAGAGGTTAGCTATGAGCAAGATTCACGAGATAGACATGGTAGCTTACACATGCTCGGAGGTGTTGATGCTCGCCAGGTTGATGCGTGTGGTGGCCAGTCTGTTCTTTTCATTGCTTTGCCGTACTTATAGAATTATACTTATTTCCTTGCTTGCATGACCTTGTACTTATTGCTCTGCTTCCATGCTGTAGGTGTTGAGATGGCAACTGAGGAAGAGATTATCCGCCGCACGAGGGAGCATCAGCAAAGGCAGAGCCGAGCTAATGCACCGTCGCAGGTTCCCCCCAAGACGGTTCCTTTACCGAGGTCTTCTGAGAGGGTGTCTCATCGCCAAAAGAGAGTTCGGCGATGAGGAAGTGATGATGAGGATGTAGTTGTCATAGATCCCATGAAGGTTCGTCGGGCTATCGCTCCTTTACAGACCGGGGTTGGGGGCAGCAACTCAAATATCCACATTCCGCATTGGTCGGTCCGTACCAAGGACGGGCTGGAAACCCCAGGGGTTCCCAAGCAACTGCTCCGAGGTATGATGACGGCTTACATATCTGAGGAGCACTCCGAGGTTTGTTGATTTGACTATGGCTCAGGTGAGTTACCGATT
This sequence comes from Nelumbo nucifera, assembly GCF_055504915.1. Classification (NCBI taxonomy): domain Eukaryota; kingdom Viridiplantae; phylum Streptophyta; class Magnoliopsida; order Proteales; family Nelumbonaceae; genus Nelumbo; species Nelumbo nucifera. The sequence continues at coordinate 60,099,501 of NC_142649.1, forward strand.
GCTTTTGTTGCTTTGAGTAGGTTTCTTTATGCTAATATTGTCTTGTGTCCTCAAAATGCGTACTCGGCTATTGCTTTGGTCGACCGCCTCCAGCATCTATAGGAAATGTATGAGACGGAGCATTCCAAGTTCCTGTGTAGAAGGCTCAATTGGCCAAGCTTCAAGCAGCAGGGGAACTATCGGCCACACTAGAGAAGGAGGTAGCTGAGTTGAAAGCCCATCTGGTTGAGCAAGCAAACACGGTTCATAGTCTGAAGCAAGAGATCACTGAGCTGAAGGCAGAAAGGGAGTGAGTGAAGCGAGAGGCCAGCAAGGCGGCGGTGGCGCAGTACAAGGCCTCGAAGGAGCTCAAGTAGGAGATGGATCAGTACGCTACGGCTTCCTACAAGACTGGGTTCAACGTATTCTGTAGGAGGGCACTGCGCCACCATCTAGAGCTGGCCGAGATTGCACGGTCTTGGGAGGTGTATGACTTGGAGACTCCCCCTGCTTCAGAAAATCTTGAAGAGGAGGCTGACGAGGATGAGAATGGAGAGGATGGCAAAGATGGCGAGGAAGACGAGGCTGCTGAATCCCCCACCGAGGATTAAATAGCTGCGGGGTTCTTTGCTTTCCCTACTCTTGTAATGGCTTGGTATGCCGAGCTTGAATTGTTGTATTGGTTACTTTAACTTAATGAAAGCTTTTTGTTCTGAACTTGTGGGTGTAAATATCTTCTTCTTTTTACTTTCTCTCTTGTTGGGTTTGTCGGCCTTATCTTGGCCGAGGTCTAGAGTTGACCGAGATCTTTAATCTCTAGCTAGTGAGGCTAGAGTATGTTCCCAGCTCTCATGTTTGGGATGCTTAGTTTCTGGTCTCGAGAGCTTTTGGGTCTCCTCTAAGGCTAGTTGTTCCTCGGCTAGCTCTAACCGATGGTCAGTGATCGAGTGGAGTTCAATGATCGCCCTCAGGCCTTGATGGGTGGGGAAGTTCTTCTCTACCTTAGGCTCGACCATCGACAGCCGAGTCAAATTTCTTGGCCGGCGATGTGCTACCAAGCTACGTATTATAGGCCCAGGCCGTTCAAAGATCAGTTGGGTCAGCGAGGTGTGTCAAGCTACGGGTGTATTGCGTGGCATGTGTAGCGAGGTGTGTGTGCAATCTGGTGCGGTACGTGTGTGCGATGTGTCGGGCAATCAGACGTATGGCTCAGAAAAAACATTCTGCATTGATAATCAAATTATTGGTAGTACATCCATTGATTCCCCATGTTCCAACTCCTCAATATTGGTCGATCATCGAGGTCTTCCAGTCTATAGGTGCCCAGCCTAAGCACTCTAGTGACTCTATATGGCACCTCCCAGTTTGGCCCGAGCTTGCCTTGCCCGGGTGCAAGTATGATGACTTTGCAAAGGACGAGATCGTCTGTCTTGAACTTGCATATTCTGACTTTGGAATGATAGTACTTCGCCATCCTCTGCTGATGTGCCACTATTCTGACATGTGCTCGGTCCCGAGCTTCTTCCACTAAGTCCAACTCCATGCGGAGGTCTTCGTCATTCTAGTCTTCATCACAAAGCTCGATTTGGAGACTCAGAGAGCCTATTTCCACGGGCACCATGGCCTCGCCCCTATACCTGAGGCTAAAGGGTGTCTCTCTGGTATCTATCCGCGGAGTAGTCCTATATGCTTAGAGTATGCTCGGTAGTTCCTCAACCCACCTTCCCTTGGCCTGATCTAGTCGAGTTTTCAGGTCGTGTAACAATGTTCGGTTGGTTACCTCGGTCTGCCCATTGCTCTAGGATCAATGTATAATAGTGGTTCGATGATCAATCCTTAGATCAACGCAGAGAGCTTCAAACTTTCGGTTGGTGAATTGCGTTTCGTTCTCTGTAATGAGGATGTGCGGAATAATGAATCGACAGACAATACCTTGCCAGAAAAAGTTTCAGGCATTTTGTTCGGTAATGCATGCTAGAGCTTCAACTTCCACCCATTTGGTGAAGTAATCCACTGCTACCTGGAGGAACTTCTATGCAATCATGGTGGGGAAGGGACCAAGGATGTCCATGCCCCACTACATGAATGGCCACAGGCTAGTGATCAACTTCAAGGGGACTACAGGTTGTTAATGGAGATTGGAATGCCGTAGGCAACTGTCAAATTTCCTAACTAGATGGGCTACGTCTTGCTTCATCATTGGCTAGAAATAACCTTGCCAGAGTGCCTTGTGTGCTAGGGTGCGAGCACTAGGGTGGTCTCCGCAGACACCTTTGTGGATCTCCCTAAGGACGTAATCTGATTCGCCTGGGGAGAGGCACTTCAGGTATGGGAGAGTATGTGAGCGGCGATAGAGCTGACCTTGAATAAGAAAGTACCGGGCTGCTCTATGTTGTAACCTCTTTGCTTTTGTCCGATCTTCCGGAAGTGTGCCCTCCTGAAGGTGCTATGTAATGGGGTCCATCCAGGATGGACCGTGTTGTACCGGGAGGATGAGAAGGGCCGTTGGTGCGATGTTCAGCTGGACCAGTGTGTCCAACCGTATTGTCGTGTCGAGGTTGGCTTTTGGAGAGCTATCTAGCTTGGACAGTGTGTCAACTCATATTTTCTCTGCTCGAGGGATCTACTAGATGTTGAAGTGCTCAAGCCGGTGGACGAGTTCTTTACCTTCTGTAGATAGCTCGCCATGGTGGGCGTTCATGTCTCGAACTGGTTGATTACTAGCTAAGAATCGCTGAGTGCTTCTATTCTCTGAGCTCCCAGGTCCAAGGCAGGGCGAAGTCTGGCAATCAAGGCCTCATCATACTCAGCCTCATTATTAAATGCTTTAAACTCGAATATGAGAGCATGCTCTAGCACAGTATCGTTTGGATCGAGGAGGATGTGGCCGGCCCCACTGCCTTGCCTGTTCGATGAACCGTCCACATGCAGAGTCCATACTTATTGCAGCAGGGCTGGGTCTTCGGAAGTAAAGGTACACTCGGCAATGAAGTCTTTCAAAGAGTGGGCCTTGATCGCAGGACGGGGCACATACTTGATGTCAAACTCACTGAGCTTTATGATCCTCTTGATTAGGTGACCAGATGCTTCTAGCCTTTGAAGGACCTACTTGAAGGGCTGATTAGTGAGCACTTTGATGATGTGGACTTGGAAATATGACCTGAGCTTCCTTGTTGAGGTGACAAATGCCAGTGTCATTCTCTCCAAGTTGGAGTACCAAGTTTCCGCACCGCTAAGGACTTTGCTGGTATAGTAGATCGGCCTCTGTACCCGGTCTTCCTCATTAACCAGCACCGAACTGATGACCTCATCCCCGGCTAAGAGGTAGAGCAATAGCTCATCCCCGAGGCTCGGTTTGGTGAGGAAAGGCGGTGAGCTCAGATACTACTTCATCTCTTGAAAGGATCGTTTGCATTCCTTGGTTCATTGGAAGTCCTTTGGTCACTTGAGGGCTTCGAAGAAGGGAAGACACCGGTCCGCGGATTTGGACATGAATCTGTTGAGGGCAACTACTCTACCAGTGAGTCGTTGCACTTCTTTGTGAGTTTGGGGCGATTGCATGTTGAGAATGGCCTATATTTTCTTTGGATTCGCCTCAATCCCCCTTTGTGTCACCATGAACCCTAGGAATTTACCAGAACCAAACCCAAAAGCACATTTAGTTGGATTTAGCTTCATCTTCTATTTCTTGAGGGTACCGAAGACTTCTTTTAGGTCGGCAAGGTGGTGCTCGGCCTTTTTCCTCTTCACAAGCATGTCGTTGACGTATGCTTCCACGTTTCGGTTGAGTTTATCCTTGAACACCTCATTCACCAGCTATTGGTAAGTGGTGTCGACATTCTTGAGGCCGAAGGGCATCACCTTGTAGCAATATAAGCTGCGATCGGTGATGAAAGCTGTTTTCTCTTGGTCGTCAGGGTGCATTTGGATTAGATTGTACCCCGAGAAGGCATCCATAAAGCTTAAGAGTTCATGACCTATTGTTGCGTCAACGAGATGGGCGATCATCGATAGAGGAAAACTGTCTTTGGGGCAAGCTTTGTTTAGGTTGGTAAAGTCGATGCATATCCTCCACTTCTCATTGGCTTTTTTCACCATTACCATGGTGGCCAGCCAGTCAGGCTATTTGACTTCCTGAATGAAGCCAGTGTTAAGCAACTTTTGCCCTTCGTCTGCGACCACCTGCCACCGTTCTGTTGTGAAGCTCCTCTTCTTCTGCTTGATAGGTTGGTAGTGGGGTCGGCGTTCAAGCGGTGCGTGATGACTTCGGGGTCAATCCCCTACATATCCGCCGCTGACCAGGCGAACACATCGGCGTGGTCCCTCAGCAGCTGCACAAGCTCTTCTCGGAGGCAGTCATCTAGGAGAGAGCTGATCTGGACCATCCTCTCAGGGTCTTCTTTGTTAAGTGGCACTTGGATGAGGTCTTCGACAGGTTGGCTGCGTTGTGCTCTCACATCGTCCCTTAAATCATAGGCTCCGGCCATCAATGTTTTCGTGCAGTCCTCGATAGGAGAGAAAGTAACATTGTCACACAGTTCTTTGGTCCCCACATGCCATGCCCACTCCATATTCAATGGGGAACTTCATGACGAGGTGGAACGTTGAGACCATGGCCTGCAAAGCATTAAGGGTCGACTTACCGAGGATGGTGTTGTAGGACGAGAGGCAACGAACCACGATTAAGTCTACCATGGTTGTTGTGATAATGTCGCCATCTCCAATCAAGAGGGAAAGGGTTTTCTTCCAGTGGGCAAGAGGGACTCCCCTGAGAAGCCCATTAGGGGAGTGTTGATGGGGTGAGGCACATTTTGTCTATGCCGAGCTTTTCAAATGCATCCTCGAAGAGTACATCAGTGGAACTACCCGTATCAACCATGATTCACCCCATCTCAAAGTAGGCAACCTCGGTTGTGATGACCTCGTGCGGGGGTTGGACCCCTCGGAGATCATCGTCGATGAAGGTAATAGACAGACTGCGCTTCTTTTTGTGTATGCGGTTGTCGATTTCGCATAGTCGTGCATACATTTTGCGCCCTGAGATGCTTTCCCCTCCTACGGTGATTCCTCTCGATGTGACGTGGATCACACTAGTAGGAGGGGCTCAGGGTGGTGGCCGAGCATTCTCTGCACGTTGTTCTTCCTGTGTGGGCTTTTCGTTCTTGTCGACGAACCCGCCGAGGTACCCGCGCCTGATCAAGTCCTCGATGTGGTTGCGCAGGTTGAAGAAGTTTTCCGTGTTGTGGCCAAGATCCCTGTGGAATTTGTAGTACTTGTCGCGATTCCTCTTGTTGGCTTGTGTCTTCATCTTCTCGGGCCATCAGATGTTGCTGTGGTTACGGATTTGCATCAAAACTTCAAACCGTGGTGTGTTCAGTGGTGTGAAGTTCTGATAGGTCGATGGAGGTGTCTGTGGTCTATGATTGGGTCATAAGTCTTGCCTCTTATGGTCTCGGTCTGACATTTCTAACTTCCGCTCCTCAGTATCTCTCCTCTTCTTGTCGGGCCTCTCTTCTTCGTCCCGCAACTGTGTTTGCGCTTCTTCCACGTTGATGTATTTCTACGCATGACTCATCAGCGCAGCTAGGGTTTGTGGAGGGTTATTGGAGATGGCTCAGAGATGGAGAAGTTAAATGGCGATGGGCGGCGGCCGTGTTGAATAGTGGTGACAGCCACAGACTAGTTCAGGTTTCTAACCTGTAGTGCCTCTTTGTTGAATCTCGCTAAGTAGTCCCTGAGAGATTCAGCTTTCCTCTGGCGTACCTGCATAAGGCTAGTCGAGGTCTTCCAATGCTTTTGACTCATTGTGAACTGTGCATGGAATTGAGTTTCCAACTGCTCCCACAACGCTATGGAACGTGGAGGCAGAGAGGAATACCAGGTTACGGCTGGATCTGTGAGAGTAGCCACTAGGGCTTTGCACATCAGTCCCTCGGAAGATCCGTGTAATATTAGCTGAGCCTTCAGTACCTCAATGTGATCGGTGGGATCAGTATTCTCGTCGTACTTGTCAAGCTGAGGTGCCCGCCATCCTGTGGGAGGCACCTCGTCCACAATCTCCTGAGTGAAAGGTGGTTCCTTGGCGATCGACGCAGCTGATTGCATGGGCTGATCTACAACCGGCGTCGTACTTCTTTGGCCTTGGCTGTGCTCCAACTCTTCCAAGCATTGTCGAAGTTCCCGAATCTCGTTATCCCTATGGTATGAGGCCGCAGTGTGCGTTGCCCTTTCCTTCTTAGGGCGTGTGGTGCAGTCGTTCATTGAATTGGACTCGACAACGAAGACCACACGGGGCAGCGTTCGTCTACCGAGCCTTTCTTTGGCAGGGATCCTTATGGTTCGGTGTGTCCTACTATGAGAGCAGACAGAGGGGGACGACCTTCTTGTTGTATCTTGCCTTTCTTGGTTGGACCACGCTACACCCTTGTCTGCCCGACGCGCTTTGGGGTCCTCGAGGCGAGGATCATCCTTCGTACACATCGGGGCATGAGGGTGGATGACCTTGTTGGGTGGTGCCGCAGATCCTAGGTTTTGCATCATTTCGAAGATCTTGTCAACCTTCTCTTGCATTGCTCGGAACTGCACAGGATCAACCGCGGCTGGAGGCTGTGGAATTTCTTGATGCAGAGGGCTGCGATGCCGAGACTCCTGAGATGGGGATCGACTTGTTGATCATTCGGGCTAGTTCTTAGGCATCTTGATCGCTTTCTTGATTGCATGGTGAGGAATGAAAGATTTTCGAGAAAGGTTTTTTGTGTGAATCCCACAAATGGTGCCAATCTGATGCTGCTCAATCCGAGGTGGTGAACGAACTGGGGAGAGCAACCAAATAGTCCTTGCCAACAGGGCGGTGTAGAGCTATAAGGAAGAGGCCACACTTCAAGACCTGTGATCAAGAAAGGAGAAGTCAAAGGCCCGAGGAGTAATCCCCGGGTAGGTACTCCGATGCTCAAGTCAATAAGAGGTGATGGATGGTTGGGCCGAGCTATAAGGATGTTGGTCCGGGCAAAATAGTAGTATGGGTTTCAGAACTTGGAATCCCTTACCTTGAGCATGGAATACCTTTGTATAGCCGAAGATCCCTCTCTTGGTCGAATTGGGCTTCCGGGGTTATCGGGATGAGGTTCCCTGCCAAGGTATTCAGGATAGAGTCCTAATCCCCAATAGAGTTATCCTCCTTATTCTTCCTTATCCGTAGTTATTCTTATTCGCGTGACATGTAGCTGACGTGGCTGAGAGGTTGAGATGGGGGCCCACAGTAAGAGCGTAGCCCGACCTAGGCTATGGAATGAATGAATGCTACAGAGTTGGCCGAGCTATGCCGACGTGGATGGGCTGATTAGGCGATGACTGGGTGGCCACGTGTCTCTCTGGACCAACTCAGCCATGACCCGAACAAGTATATATATTATCTATATATAATATATGTGCTATTTATTATTTATTTATAAATATGTTTTTTATATTACATTTTTATAAACTTTTTATATGATGGAAATAGTTAAAAAAATACTTATATTTTTTTTATTTCAATTTTTATATTTTTTTCTTTTAATAATTTATTACTTTTTAAAAAATTAAATCGGACCTTGTCAGATTCGAATATCTAACATCTTTATCGGATTCAAATTCGAATCAATATTTACGAGATCCGATCGAATCTTTGGATAAGATCAGATTTGAATATACCCTAACAAACCACTTGCCTTCGATGACCTAGCTAATTAAATTATTGAACCATTTGACATAGTTAGTCGGGTCATGTGTTAGACATTAATGCTCTTTATTTTTTATCCTAATTTTTATCCCATTTCTATCATTAATGAAAATAATTCTAATTAATCACACTTTTTTATATGATGAATATATAATATTATAGAATGCACCCAAAATTATCGACAAATTTCTATATTTTTTAGAATTTTATGTATTTTATTATTTAATAATAAGATCCATTTGACATGGATAGTTTAACCACTAATCCATCACTTTGATGGAAAAGCAATTTTGCTTTTTCAGTTGGAGGTGAGAATAAAGGGAATTGGAATATCTATTGGTTCTTTGTAAAAGTAAAATGGAATAAAAAAAATCAAAAGTTCAGAAAAATGAGAAAAAAGAAGACACTTCTTTGTATGCATTATGTATGTATGTATGTATGTATATATGTATATAATATTTGTTACTTAGTTATGGCATCATAGATTAATCCGTTTGGCCCAGAATGTTAGATCATTGACCTACCTACCATCTAGATATGGAAATGGTTTCATTTTCAAACTAGTTTTAAATTTTGCATTTCATTTATATCATTGATAAAATAATTATTATTTATCATACTTTTTTTGTTTATAATATTAGTATATAATATTATAGATGCACCCAGAATTGTTTCATATTTTTTGTACTATTCTATTTTTTTTTAAATGTTTTTAATTATACATCATGGGTTAACCTATTTGACCTGAAAGGTTGAACCACTAACCCGCCCCCTAGATAGGAAGATGGTTTAATTTTTCATCAGTTTTAAGTTGTGTATTTGATGTCCATCATTAATAAAATAATGTTTATTTTATCATAGTTATTTTTTAATATAACAAATATTTAATAGTAGAAATGTGTCCATGTTTTTTCAAAATTTCTTTTTTATATTTTTTATATTTATTATATTTCTAAATTTGTATTATTTATTTATGACATCATGAAATTATCCATTTGACCCAAATGGTTGAAGTACTTATCCACGACCTAGATGGAAAATATTATTTCATTTATAGGTTTATTTTAAAAATATAAAAGTTCATTCTATTAATAATTATTGTGTATGGATTTATTAGTGGAATTTAATGATGATAAACAAAAGTATTTTTTATATTTCTAAAATTGTATATTTATTTATGACATCATGAAATTATCCATTTGACCCAAAAGATTAAACTACTTACCCACCACCTAGATAAAAAATATGATTTCATTTTCTATGTTTATTTTAAAATATAAAATTTCATTCTATTAATAATTATTGTGTATGGATTTATTAGTGGAATTTAGTGATGATAAACAAAAGTGTAAATGTTGGATTCAATGAGAGAGAATGTGATTTATTTAATGACTTAAATGTAAGACTTAATGAGCGGTAATTGAATGTATTTAATGGTATTCTTTTAATTACATTTTTTACCCTTTCAATGGAGATGTAAATTCAAGAAGAGGGGTATTTTAGTAAAGAAAAATTCTAAAAGCCAATACCTCCTCATTCACATTTTTATAAGTAGTATAGATTTACTTAGTGAAGGAATCAATTTGGTGTATGCATTAAAGTATTTCATTTTGATAATGCCAACGAATACTTTCATAATAATTTTTAGTCTTATTTTGACTCTCATGATATTCTACATCAATCATGTTCACACACTCCGCAAAATGGTGTGGTTGAGAGGAAATATCGTCATGTGATTGAAACTATTCGGGCCTTATTGATTCAAATGTCAATTCCAAAAATCTATTGGAGTGGTGTAGTTCTTATCTCTCGTTTTCTCAAAAACCGTATGCCCTCTTCAGTCCTAGATGGTGAGTCACATTTATTTATCTTATTTCCTTCCACTTCGCCTTTCTCTCTTCCTCCTCTTGTGTTTGGTTGTGTGTGTTTTGTTCACAAATTAAGTCCAAGCCATGATAAACTTGACTCAAGAGCTATTAGATATGTTTTCCTTAATTACTCTCATACTCAAAAAGGTCACAAATGTTATGATCCTATTTTATGGAAAGCTTTTGTTGTTCCGGATATTACTTTCTTCCAGAGTTTACCCATATTTCTCTTGATGTGAACCTTCTCCTTCTATTCCCTCTGACTTTGGTGATGTCTTTATTCCCTTGCTTACTATGGAGGAGCCTATTCAACTATCTATTCACAAAGTGTACTTTAAATGTGATAAACAACCAGAATTGTCACTAGTAATTGATCCAATTCTAGCTTCTGACATGCCACCAGAGTCTTTGTCGTTGACAGGTCCACCATCCTCAGATCTTAATCCTCATATTTCTCTTCGTAAGGGTAAGCGTACTTGCACAAATCATCCCCTTTCTCAGTATATCTCCTTTGCTCACTTGTCTCATTCCCATCAATGTTTCATTTCTCTTCTATCCTTTGTTTCTCTACCCTGTTCTCTATAGGAAGCCCTTTCATCTCTTAACTGGAAGAAGGCAATGGATGAAGAATTTTATGCTCTTCAATCCAATAATACTTAGCATCTCACTTCCTTACCACCTGGGAAGTAGGTCATTGGTTGTCGATGGATTTATATAATTAAGCCCAATCAAAATGGCATATTAATCGATTCAAAGCTCAACTTGTTGCTAAGGGGTATATTCAGACCTATGATGTGGACTATTTAGAAACCTTCTCTCTTGTGGCTAAAATAGGTTTTGTACAAGTGTTCATTTCTTTAGCTGCCCACTTTGATTGGCCCTTATTTCAGCTTGATGTTAAAAATGCTTTTCTCCATGATGATTTCAAGATGAGGTATATATAGAGCAACCTCCTAAGTATGTCACTCAGGAGGAGTCAGGAAAGGTGTGTCGATTGAACTACAACAACACTTTCAAACTAAAGATGTAGGAATCTTGAACTACTTTCATGGAATTGAGGTAGCTCCATCGAAGTGAGGAATCTCTTTGTCCCAACGAAAGTATGTTTTGAATATGTTGGATGAAACTAGGTTGTTGGGATTCAAGCTGGTTGAAACTCCTATGGATCCCAATGTGACGATGATTGATAATTAGGGGGAGCCATTAGAAGACCCTACAAGGTATCAGAGACTAGTAGGCAAGTTGATCTATCTTATCATCACTAGGCCTGACATCTCCTTTAGTGTTGGAGTCCTTAGTCAATTCATGCATTAATAACTTTTCATTGGGATGGTGTTATGAGGGTGCTGAAGTATCTAAAGGGTGCTTATGGTCGAGGGCTTTTGTATAAGAAAGGGGGAGATATGTCTCTAGTAGGGTACTCAGATGCAGATTAGGCAGGGTCTCCAATGAACAAGAATTCTACCACAGGTTATCGTATCTTATTGTGCAAAAATCTCGTTATTTGGAAGAGAAAGAAGTAGAGTGTGGTTGCTAGGAGTAAAGTTGAAGTTGAATATAGGGCAATGGTCCATATTTAACTTGCTCTCCCCACCCTATATTCAGCTAAATATAGTGTTGTCTACATTTTCTCTCCAAACCCTACCTCTTCTACTACTACTTATCTCATTTTCTTCAGGAGATGAATATCACAATTTGTCAACCCATTAAATTGTTTTGTGACAACCAAACTACAATACATATTGCCTCCAATCTAGTGCTTCATGAAAGGATTAAATACATTGAAGGCTAATACAACCTGGGTCAACACTAATCTTCCCTCTTTTCTTCTCATTTTCTTCTCTTTCCCTTCTCTTTCTCTTCCTATCATCTTCTCTTTCTTTCTTCTATCCTTTTCTTTTCTTTATTAAAACTGGAACATAGCCCAAGGCTACTTGCTACATCTTGGCGTAGTAGATATTTCTCCATTTTGCTGTAAATAAATCAATCTCGAGGAACATTAAATAAAATAAAATCATTGAATAAGAATTAGAAAATGACTAGGGGAAGCTTTGGCAATGGTAGTGCCAATTTGGGGATTCAGGTCCAGTTTAACCCAAAACAATGGCAGGGGGAGCAAATTAAATAAGAAAATGAGATAAGTAGTAGTATAAGAGGTAGGGTTTGGAGAGAAAATGTGATGGGAAGGTTTGAATCCATTATAATTTTTTTAAGGCTATGTTTGTTTGGGGTGGAAAATCGAACCCGGGGTACATGCATTTGGTAAACATTTAATTTTATATCGAAAATCGGTGTAAATTTTCATTTTGAATTTTATTTACATCGGTAGTCGATGTAAATAAAATTAACCGCTCTCTCTCCTCCTTCTCTCTTCTTCTTCTTCTTCTTCTCTCTCTCGCTCTCTCTCTCTCTTCTCCTTCTCTCTTCTTCTTCTCCTCTCTCTCTCTGCCGCTGCAACTGATCTGAATCCACCTCCGAAGGCAGATCTAAACCCACCTCCGAAGGGAGAGCCGAATTGTGACAAAGAAGAGCCTAGTGGCAAAGAAGCTCCAGAATTCATTCCGTTATCCCGATTTTAAAGTTTAAACCGCTCATCGTCTGGAACCTGCAGGTTACAATCCGACTTGAAGACCATTAACCCTTTGTGAGTCACGAAGCCGTAGATGACTTTGCCGTCTTGAGTACGGAAACTGTCAGTGAAATGGAAGAAGAAACAGAAGAATGCACAGAGGAGCATGAGTACTGCATCCATCATCAAAATGCTGACCGGAGAGCACTTGCCGTTGGCGGAAACCGATGGGAGGAGCATCTCAAAGGTGAGTAATTAAGGTACCTGTGGCTGTGGGAAGGAAATTGACAAGCTTAGAGGTTTTGGATAGGGTCCCCTGCACTCCATGAACCATGAAGTGGTGTCCTCTTGCTCTTGGGACAGCAGAAACGTTGACGGGGGGGTGGTCTGCTATTGCTATCGGGGGTGCTGCAGATTTTGATACCAAAGTCAGATTTCATTCCCAAATTGATTAGATTTTGACTAGAAATCCTATGAAGCTCTTGTTCTTTTTCCTCTTTTCCTTCTTACTTTCTTGCAAATAGTTAACATCTATTCATCATTCATCAACTGATTCATCATAGAAAAATAGGGGTTTTTGTTCTATGATGAAAACGAAAGCATTTAATCCCAACTGCAACTTAGGCTTTTGAAGATCATGCTCAATTGTTGGAGTGAAAAAAATAGGAGAGGGATTGAGCAATAGAAGGCTTAAGTGATGCTATCTTTCACATCATCGTCCAAACACACGAGAGTGTAAAAGGAGTATAAAGTCGATTTACTTTTTAGACTCAGAAATCTAACGGTTGTTAAAGAAAAAATAAACAAATGTTATAATTTTTGGAATTGTTTGAGCGTTGGAGAGTGATCCTTTAACATTATAGTTCAAATTCTGAGAGTTCAATGACAGACCCTACCTCCACTTTATTAGGGACACCAATATACTTGGCTTTGCAAAGACTGATGATCAATAACCCTCGTGGTTCGGTAAGCACAGAGTGTGGAACATGGAGTCCTTAGTTCATTAATGGCACTGAGCTGAAGACGTATCAATGCTGATTCAGTTGCTTTGAAGCACTCTAAATAACCAGACAACCCTTCAAATACAAGATATATTTCTCAAATCTGTATCGATCAACACAAAACACAATAACAATACAACACGACTGTACCAAACACTTCCTAGTTCAATGGACTTTGATGTCATCCTCAATGTGTGGCACTACCCCAAGCCGACGGGAATTATCACATGATTGATGGAGTATTTGCTCTACGAAAACTAGTATGTACATACTATCAATACCCTATACTATTATTATTTTCTTATAAAAACTAAAATCTGGTCTTTCTTATCTCTCTTTGAACTTGGTCCACTAAAGCAGTTATTTTGGTTAAAAAAAATCCAGCCCCCAAGGTTCTTAGAAGAAGAACTAGAGTTGCTCCCTATTTTTTCGAGAACCCAATGTTCAATTGGGAGTTTCTATAAGTAGAGATCCAAAAGTGCCTCACAAGATACACCACATTACCTTCAAAAAAAAAAAAAAGGATACAACACAATGAAGAGATTACTCTTGAGAAAATTCTTCCTTCTAACAACTCTTCTTATCTATTTATCAACAAGAGAAAAAATTGGGTGAAAAAAGTCTTCATCTGGGCTGTTGAAAGAGTTTAGGCCCAATGTCCAAACTTGACACAAGCTCATGAGACGTTGCCACTGTCAAAGTCTTTCACAAACACTGATTCATTCATACCTTATGCTGAAATTTAATTAAGGGAAATTGTCTAAAACTCACCATGAATTTTCAACATTTCTCTTAAACTCACCACAACTTTTCAAAACTTCTAAAACTCACCATGTCAGTAAGTTTTTATTTTCTAAAAGTCACCTTCCATTAGTGCACCATTAATGTTTCTTAACAGAGATGTCCACATCAGTATAAATAACAATTTTTATGACCAAATCACCCTTGAATGGCGAGTTAGAGGAAAAGGGTTTTTTTCATTTTTCAATTTCCTTTTTTTTTTTACATTTTAGTGTTTTGTTATAATTTCTAATGTTTTTTTATAATTTCTGTTTTTATTTACATTTTTCTATTTTCTACTATCTATAAAATTTCCTGTATTTTTTGTTATTTATTTGCAATTTCTGTGTTTTTCTATAATTTTGGTGTTCTTTCTACAATTTTTATTTTCTGATTTTGTTTTCTAATTTCTTTAGTTTCTATAATTTGAAAATAATTTTTTATTTTGTGTGCAATTTCTATAATTTTTTATATTTTTGCAATTTCCTTTTTTATGTATTTTATATTTGAAAATATTTTTTGAACTTTTTTCCTTTTTTTATATCTAATTATTAAAATATATGTATATATTTTATATTTTCTATGAAGGTTAAAATAGTAATATATTAGCAATCGTTAGTCTCTTTAACGTCAAGTTAGTGGCATAGTGAGTTTTAGACATTTTAAAAAGTTGTGGTGAGTTTAAGAGAAATGCTGAAAACTCATGATAAGTTTTTGATAATTTCCCTTTAATTAATTATAACGAAAGCGACAACCCCATTCAACTTAAAAGCTTAAAAGCTTAAGCTAATATATGAGGCCCTTAATAAGTTTTCTATTCTCTAACAATTTGTATTTCATTTTATTTTTTCCAATCTTAGTTCCAAAATAATAACACTTTAGGCTTGTTTCATTTCCTTGCCAGCCTAGAATGTTGCACTAAAATCTAGAAACCATTCATTTTTTTTTTTTTTGTTATTTCACTAAAAGCCTCTCTGATTTAATTTCATTCTGTACTTGCAAATTGAGCCTCTGACATGTATATGCCACACCAAGATCTGTAAAATAGTGGTCCCTAATTCCTCTCTCCAAAGCCAAACTGAGGACTCAGCATTTCTCAGTATATATAGCCAACTACAATCCAGAATTCCGATTGCATTTCTTTTCCCTCCTGTTTTGTAGCATCTTTTTTGAAATAAGGTGGACCCAACTTCCACATATTTACTATATGCCTGTTGTGCTTTATATGATACTACCAGCCATTCTCCGGGAAGCGTGTGTACTGTTATTTAAAAGCAAAAGCCCTAAAGCAAAAAAGCACTACTTGATCAATATTCTAACTTTTTTGTTTTTGTTGATGCTGCTGCACGTACTCTACAGGCATTGCATGTGCAACGCACTCAATGGGAATCAATCCACTTTCTCTCAGGTTTACTCCAATCATGCGATTCAATATACTATTTGTATTATATGTTGTATGAGTTGCATATATATTAAATTTATGCCTACGTTTAACTGAATTGTGGATTTGAATTGTACTCCATGCAACCTTTGGAGGAGAGCTAGAGCTGGAATTTTTCTACAGTTCTACCCGTGATACTGGTCCAATCAAGCTATACCAAGTCAGCTCTGTATATGTGGGTTCCCACATCAGGCTGACATGATTGGCCCTGTATCCTCCATTGCTTTATAGCTTATAGGTGGTGGAATCTGCAGATGTGATGAACTCGTCCTATACATTGTTTATAATTATAGACATGGCATGATGATGTTGGGCATTACATAATTTGCTTTACTCAGCAAATCGAGGAGTGGGTCAGTTGGTAGATTAGCTGGTTTGTTCTAATAGAGATGTGGATTAGATTTTCATTAACTCCGATTTTGGAAACAAGGAATTCAACGATTCTTATAAGAGTTCACATCTGCGCCCCACAAGGGAGTGCCCCACAACACATCTCCATCTTATACTGGGAACATCTTCTTCCTGATAATAATATAGAAGATGATATGGCATTAATTATCAGGAGATGTGCTGTGGAGCATTGTGGGGTGCCCCCTTCCCCTCATGGGGCGCAAATGTGAACTCCTATAAGGATTCAAGTGTATCTCCAAATATCAAAAACAAAAGAAAAAAAAAATAATCTCAACACTTAACTTCATTAACATCTATTTGGTGGGTTTAATTAATTCTTAGTTCTTTTACTGGTATATAGAACAAATTTTGCTCTATAAAGCTTTCTGTTTATTTGCATCAATAAAGGGTCAGATCTCTTGCCCCTTTTTTATTTGCATCAACAAAGCTTTCTTTTTCTTTAAAAAAATTAATCCATAGATGGATCTAGGTTACATTGACCGGTTTGCATGCATGTCTGGGAGGGAGTGTTGGTGTGGGTAGTTAGGATCATTAATTTTTTCCATGTACACACAATCTCTGTCTCTCAAATACACAATGGCTTTTATAATATTAATTGTAGTCCCATGAAATAATAATAAATACATTTAGATATTGAGATAGTGCAGTGTTGACATTTGGTACATTGGATGAATTAGTAAACAAATAACAAGACACTCACATTTAATATTACATTTAGTTACCTTTATTGTTTATCAGAAATGTTGGTCAAGTGAAGCTAATGCTGGGACAGGATTCATCTCATATAAGAATGGGGTTTTGAGGATGTGGGTCAATCTTGGAAACTCCAACTTGACTCTGATTCTGGTTTTATAATGAGAACAGACACAGATGCTCACTCTTAACACAAGTGGATCAGTGAAGAAACTGACAAGCTTTAAAATAAAGTAAGTGTTTTCCTCTTTGATTCCTGCTTAAATTGACCAATCTTTTGCCTGGGTCGGCTGTTCTTGTTGCTTTTCCTTGTCCCAACTGCTTAATGAATTCCGAAGACAAAAAATAAAAAGAAAAACTATTCCCTTAGAAAACTAAAGAGCTGTTTTCAATTGGAATATTGCATTTTGATGATCCAAAGCATCTGCAGCTCTTCCTCTGAAGTCTGAACCAAGGCCTTCGCTTTTTCCAATCCTGGAACAACAAACAAGATTGCTCAGGAACTGTTGGTGGAGTTATCCACACTGTTGATCTTCATCATTGACACAAGCATTTGAATAGCAAAGAACAAAGTTGGGCCCCATCATTGAGAATCTTCATCTGACTTGTCCTTGTGAAGACACCCATGTTCTCTTTACAGGTCACATATCTGTGAATCTCAGACCCATTCAATGTATTTACCAAAGTACAGACTCCAAGGTGCCTCGGTTGAGTGAACACCCATGAATTATTTTCTTATTGTTCTAACTTCTAAACGCTGTAAAATTAACATTGCTATAGCTATAAACTATTATCAAGTCTCAAATCATATTGGTATAGGAAATTAACCATCAATAATCATAATACATACCTGTAGCTTCTCTGTCTAAGTCCATCTCCAATGGAGCTCTCTCCTTAATCACGTACACGAGATAGCCGCTCTATTGGTTGATGTAGTTTCAGGCTTTCATCTGAGAAACCAGTCTCTTCTCTCTTCCTAAAAAGAAACGACGATGCAAGGCAATAACAATTAATCAAGAAGATCTATAAGCAGTTTTAATTTGTTCTCTTCAAGGTGCATTTGTATGTTGCCAAAGCCTCCATGTTATCATTTTCTTTTTGGTAGTTAACCAGTGATGGCTCTCTTTAGACCCAGTTGGGTTACGATGGAAAGTACAGCTAAGGAACAACTAAAAGAATAATTTTTGACACTCAGCCTTTGGACTTCTCTGGAGTTTTCAAAGGGCTGAACAATCTGAAGTTTGGAACTGAGTACTCATCTAGAGGTCTTAGCCTGGTGATCAATAAGGAAGCAACTAAGTTCATGCTGGGGGTAGCTTCTGCTGCAGCTTTTAAATTAATTGCAGCAATTTTAGTCTACTGAAAAAAAAATAGGTTTCTTCTCTTTTCTTTTCTTTTTCTTCTGAGGGGATCAGGTGGCCAATTTCCTTGCTTCTTACTGCAACTCTAGAAAGAGTTTTCATTACACCTCTTCAATATTTCATGTCCAAACTGTGTATCGCGTGTAATTTCTTTTTTCTGAGAAAGAAAAGTGAAGAATAGTTTGAAGATGATCATGCATGGAAGAAAGAAAGAAAAAAGACATTCACCCGTGAAGCTGGAATGGAATTAATGGTCATGGACAAAGAGAATCAAGACATATATACATGTGAAGGAGAAGTTAATGGAGGTTTTGAAACAAAGTCACCTGAACTGAAATCGTCAAGTAGTGTGTGTGTGTGTACTATATTTATTGGGTC
Organism: Nelumbo nucifera; assembly: GCF_055504915.1. Lineage (NCBI taxonomy): Eukaryota > Viridiplantae > Streptophyta > Magnoliopsida > Proteales > Nelumbonaceae > Nelumbo > Nelumbo nucifera. The sequence goes on from NC_142649.1 coordinate 60,117,699, forward strand.
TGCATGACTCCCCTGATGCCAACTAGGAAGAGTGTCAAAGCTCTTGACAGGCTTCTCAGATGGCATTCAGGGAGCCAGGCAGATCAATTGCTTGACTGTTTCATGAACTACTCGCCTTGAGCTCCATCTTCCCAACCTGCAAAGTGGGGTGTGCACCACAAAAGGAAAAGATCTATCAATATCAATTAAAACACAAATTAACCATCTATTAATTTCATGGTCATCAATAAATTTTCGAGATCTAGAGAACCAATTCGATTGAAATACATAACCGATTCAAACACTGATGAGGCAATTAGATCACAACAAACGCACGCAATTAAGAGCAAAGTTATTAGACAGCAGAAAGCTGAGTTAATGGCCGGAAAGTAAAGTAAAAGTAAGTAGCTATGAGAACCTATGCTTCACTTCCAAGTCCCACACACCATGTGAAGGGAAAAAATTTGATGAAGCAGCCAGACGACCCACAAACAAGGAATAAAAGATCGAGGTGAATCAGGAAACTTACTGTTTGTATGGTGCCTGCAGTGATATATATATATATATATAGGATTACTCGTGGTATGTTAGCTGCTTGAAACTAGCAGAGTTGGATCAAGAGAGAAGGTTTCAGATACTCCTATCAAATGGGTCTGTTTCGTTTCATGTCCCTTTCTATTCTTCTGTCTCTCAATCTCAAAATTCTCTTCTGCTTCTCTCATTTCGAGTTTCCAACTCTACCAATCCCTTAAATCGACACCTCCCTCCAAAGGGGGGAAGTAGAATTGTTAGAGTAGGAAACGGGGAAAGACCCCCCCGCCCCAACCCAACCCAAACTGCCTGCAGGACAAGAAGAACAAACGTATAAGGGGGAAAGCACAGGTCCACGATTAGGCGGCAGAAAAAGCTTCGTTTTCACCGGTAAGTCCATGGCTACAGCCAAAAGCAGCCTGCAGACCAGTTTGGACTTTTCTCTCATTGGAAAAGCTGACCGCATCTTCTCTCTCCTCTCTCTCTCTCTCTCTATCTATCTGTCTCTTTTCTACCTTTTCTCCTAAAAATTTCCTATAGCTCCATTGTCATTAGTTCTAATCTAATTTATAAAACTCGTTACTGGTTATAGAGTTATAGTGGCCAAGGACAGGTAACGACTTTTGAGTTTTTGAGTCTTTTGACAGACCGGTTGTAGACGTCGTCATGACCAATGAACTCCATTTTTTAGCGTTGATTGGTTCAGAGTGAATGCATTCACTAACGGCCGTTTAGGAATCTACGTCATTGTGCTTAGAATATTTTAAAAAACAAAGATTTTGGCTTTCTAGCAGCTTTGGAAAATTATAGGGGCTCAGGGGAGGAGAGAGAAAGAGAGAGAGAGAGAGATGGATGGGTCCTCCCTCTTTAGTCTCTACATGCAAGGAATTGGATACACGTGTCCCCCGAATCTTGTGGGGGATGCCAAAATGAACCGGACGTAAGTTCGAAGTTAAATTGTATGTGATGGTTTTGCCTGTGGAATTGACTTTGATTTGACTTGAACAGTTGATTATTGCGGACTATCTATCAGCGAGAGCATCCTGTAGCTTTTGGCTGCTTTGAAAATTGTTGGAAAAGCTCCTTCATCTTCAACTCTCTTTCTCTCTCTCTAGTTTTTCTATAGATCAATAAAATTCTTGTTTGGGTTGAGGGTAACAAATTAGAACTTTAGACCATATATGGAATTAAACCTTGTACCACAAAGAGCTTAAAAGTGATTGATTATTACTTTGGACAAAGTCACTTATTATGCTTAGACACACCAGACTGTTGAGTGGAAGCCATGGCTTTTCTTTTCTATTTATTCAATCTTAGGAACAAAGTATGTTACTCTATTTAATTGCCTGGAAGATCAAAATAGTATATTCTTGTCTTTCTTTCTACTATTCTTCTTAAAAGTTTGATTTTTATATTAGGAATTTCTCTTTCATTGCCACGTGTTCCATTTATAGAGGATTTGGACCCATCATCAAATAGATGATGATCCATATGAAACCAAAAGCAAAAGAACAAAAACTTTCAATTAATTGATTTATTAACCATTTTTTGGAATCACAAATCACAATAGAAGCTATCCACTATTAAACACAAGTCTTTAACTTTCTACTCTATCAAAGTGTAAATATCATTGGGATCAGATACTGTTTAAAGTGGATACTTGCCTAATATTACATGCACACCATAAAAGTTAAATTCAATTATCATATATCATTATACGCAATGCCATAATGAGAAGGCTACTATATATAATTGTACCATGCACAATGCCTCTCTTGGAATTTTAATTAATTTGTCTCGGTTTTGTTTCTCTTCTTGTTTGTGGTTTAATCCAATAAAAGATGAACATGAATATTTCTTTCCTCTTTTAAATGGAGACATCCCGCCCCCAATGACCGAAAACTTGTTGGTTCAACATTCAGGTCAGTATCAAAAACATTAACAGTTGTTTCGATACCTCGGGCTATTTATAATTGTCACAGATGATTTGAACACATCAAATAGCGACATTACCGAGTTTTCATAATTTAACAATAGATATGACATTAAATAGAATGAAACGATGGAAATGGATTCATGTATCTGACACCATATAATTGGGATAAGACTTAGATGATGATGATGAAATAGATATCCAGACATTAAAGAGGAACATTGTATGGGCCCACACTATTCAAAATAAGATTAATGACATACCTATGCCCACCTATATGTATTATTCCTTGCCATAAATCATTACAAGCTGCCATTTAATACGTTACCCACAATAATTAATTTCAACACTATATGCATCAAGATATATTATGAGCCAAAGAAAAGAGAATATAATGAACGAAGGAAACAGTGGAAAAAGATCTAAACGATAATGATTTATTAACAACAAATAAAAAATAAAAGCTGCTGATTCATAGAGCAAGTGTAGCCAAAGAAACAAGAATACCAAACAGACTGGTTTTAGTGGCACCAACAAAAGGATACCAAAAGAAACAGATTAGAACAATTAAGGGATATGTTGGGTTGTCTCCTTCAGCATTAATCTACAAGGAGAGAAACCAAGCAACCTGAGACCGGTAGAGAAGAAGAAGTATAGAACATATAAACATCAAATTATTTTTAGAAAGTCTCAAAAAACCATTCAACCTAAAAGCCCTTTCATACGAAAGTTTATTGAGCTCGAAGTGTGAACAAGTACAGGTTCACCCATATCTTGAATTGAAACTTAATTATTTATAATGAGGTAATGAGGATCGAACACTATACCATTTAGTCAAAGTGGCTCTAACACCATCGCAAAGAACCATTCAACCTAAAAACTTAAGCTGTTAGGTGAGGTCCTTGAATAAATTGATATTTTCTAACAGAAAGCAGTTCAGATCTTGTAGATTTAAACACTTTTAAGTTTTACACTAATTGATGAGAATTCATCAAGAGGATTTTTCTCTCTTCTTTTTTTGTTTTTCTATGGCGCTATACAACAGAAATAACCCATCCCGTCCCCTTAACCCTCCAACCCTGGTGGCAGTGATATTTGATACTAGGCCTCTGTTACAGCGAGTCAGAAATCTTGGCAACTGAACCACCATCAATTGGTAAAGAATAAGGGTAATCAGTAGAGAAGAACTCTAGACCCAAAAGACTGATAGGGCCTTTTTTTTAAAGGATGTGGGTAAAAGAGTAATTATAAATTTGTAATCAACATTCTTCTAATTCAAATAAAATAAGACAGCCCAGGCAAGACTGTCCCTAATAAGGGAATGGTTGCTGGAGAATGAAGACAGCATTAAAGAGTACAAGAACTAGTGGACTAAGGACTAGATGGGTGCAAATTCGAGTACCCCCAGTTAATAAACAGTGTCAAGCCTGGGCTTCAGATCAGACCCTTGGAAAATTTGACAAAATGGTCAGCGTAGGCCCACCCAAGTTGCACCCCTGCCTCCCTCAGAAGAAATCTGTCACTTTCATTTTCCTCCATTGTTTTCCCTCTCTTTTCCAATGATGTCAAACTCAGACCTGACACAACCATTTTGGTTGCTGGGTCACAGGCCAATTAGTTCAACTTCAACCATTCCACCTGCTCGGATGAAAAAAAAAAAAAAGACTACAATTCAACGAATAATTCCAGATAATCTTTTGAAGGTATTTTATATATTAAACTAAACCCGAAACAATGAACAGTATGGGTTGTAAGTATTTGGGGTAAATTTTCTCAAGTTAATATTTCTAACAACCAGCCAACCAGGAAGTCCAAAAACAGTTTTTGACTGTTAATTTATGGTTCTTATAGTGCTCTAACCCTCTGAACTGTCTGAATATACAGGGTGCAACTTGGGCGGGCTCAGATTGGAGTTTTGTCAAAATTTAAATGGGCCCAAATCGAAAACCCGGGCTCAGTGCAGTGTAAAATCTTAAAATCGCCTATTTGATTGGCACCCCTAGTTGTCCTTAATCATGTATTTAGGGGGAGGAATAGTTCAATGTCATTCTTGAATCATTTGATAAGCACAAAGTATCATCTTCCTTCTAGGGATTTTATTTAATAACTCCCTTTACTTACTGATATCGTTTTTTTTTTTTTTTAATTTGGGGGGTGAAAATAAATTTCATTTAAAAGCCACAAAACACATATAGACATTCAAATAGACCAAAGTCACCAATAAACAAGAACTGATGCAGAAATTAATCAAAACCAAAAGGTCCAAAACACAACAATGGAGGATGATGAAGATGGTGGAATTACTAAGATACCCATTATCCACCATGTAACATGCATTCATCATCTCCTCACAACTAAGCAAGTAAGCGGTTGTCTCTTCACAAGGTTGAGAAGACAAATCAAAAAGGGTTGATATGATAAAAGGGTTATTCCTGTGGATAAGGCTGTCAAGATAATAAGTTGATAACACAATTTAACTTTAATCTCTCTCTCTCTCCATACTTTGGGAGTTTGGGTACCGAATCTTCCCTACAAACAAATAAGTAATAATTAGCAAACAAAAGCAAAAAGGCTATGTCGTTTACACAATGACATTTCTTTCTCTTTAGCCCATAAATAAACAAGAAACCAGAAAGTGGTCATGGGTAGGTAGGCCCCATCCTGGTCCGATCGCCCAGACTCAGAGTTCTTTTATCATCTTTATCACCCAACGGCCCAACCTATACGGTGGAAAATAAATTGATGAATTCGGTTTCACTTTTCATTTGGTAATTTGGTATCCTTCTCTCAATATCCTCAGGAAAATAAGAAGGATAGAAGAATTAAATATACCTTGAATTTTTTTAAATTGACTTAAATGTTATGGGCATTAGATTTGACAGAACGAATAGAAAGATTATTTTTACTCTTAATTATTCTTCAAATTTTTAATAAAAATCAGAAACATTTTACACAGAATACGATCAGCGTTGCTACAATATTCTTTTTAAGACCGGAATTGGCTATCTTATTATTCTGGCAATTTATTATTTCCGGGAGATATATGAATACGTCACTCAGACATATCTAGGGTGAAAATGGATCGGATCATGATCCGATCCAGTCCGAATTGATTGAATTCGGATCAATCCTGTTCAGATCGGATTCGGATCACCCTCCCTATCCAATCCGATCGATATATTATATATTTTTTATATTACATTTGTTATATTATTTATTTTTTTATAAAAAGCATGTATATATAATGAAAATAATTAAAAATATTTATATTTTATTTAAATTAGTATATTTATTTTTTCTTTTAATAATTTTTTAATTAAAAAAAAAACAAGTTAAATCAAATCAGATCCAAAAATCCAATTTACCAATAAAATTCGAATTCAAATCAAGTCCTATCATATCCAATCGGATTAGATCGGATCCGACATAACTCAGGCTTAGTTTAAAAAGAATACAAATACAAATATAAGGTTTTATAATTAGTACTCTACATATTTGTGTTTGTACTCCATCCAAATTGAGCCTAAAAAAGGGATAATCACAGAAAATGCAAATCCATATGAAAAGTGTCTCCACAACATCTGATCTATGAACTCTTTTTTGGTAAACACTACACTAAAATTTCAGCGTACCATTATTACAATCCTTACTGGCAACATGATAAGCATAAGTAAAAACAAATTTCAGCGTCTCCTATCTAATGTCTTGTAAAACAAACTTGATTTCGGCCACTGGTTGTAGATCTTGGCCATCCGATGCCAAAACAACTGACATAAGATTCTGAGCTGCAGACAGACCTGTGATATCCAACATTGACAGAGAAGACATAAAGACACTATTACCGTAACACAACTCATACTTAGCACCCAGCACCCAGCAAGCAAGAAAGGGGAGCGGATTAGCTGTCGACAAAAGCATACACACCTGGCTGAATTACCTATCACGGTTGAACATGCTAGTGTTCAGTATAGCTGGGTCCCAAATAGGGCTCACAGTGAGCACTGGCATGTTCAACTATGATAGATAATTCAGCCGGGTGTGTATGATTTTGTCTCCAGTTCATCTGGAATGGCAAAAAAGAGGGTATATTATTTTCAATGGACAAGGGGTGAAATAGGATTTTTAAAATATTAAAAGAGTTAAATGAAATGCCACGTAACGTTTTATGAATAGAGGGTATATATGTTTAAGTGTAATGGGTTCAACCCATAAGGTACATTCAAATCTATTTGAAAAATTCGGAGTATGTCTAAGTTAATTTATAAAAACTCAAGATATTTTTAATTCTTTTATCCAAATAAGAACTGTTTTTTCGTTGGTGAAAATTATATAAATTTATAAAAGTAAAAATATTTTTAATCATCGTATTAAATAAAAAACAAATAAAATAAAGAAAAATTTACAATGCCAGAAAAACACGAATTTTGATAAATACCACCTGATATTAAACCCTAAGATATTATAAATAAAAATTACTATTATCAACAATAAAAATGGTTGAAAAAAGAAATAATATTTAATCAATGACCTATAGTGATCAGATCACATGATTCAACTAAATTGCCACCACTTTAGATAATGATTTTTAGTAAGTAGCTGGTTCAAAGTAAAACCGACCCAAAAACCTGTTGAGATGACAGATTCATCAGTACAATCAGCCAATTGGACCGTGGTTTGAAGACATTGGAAAGCAGACGACATGGACAGATTAACAAGATATGGGGTCGTTCATCCCACTATGAACAAATACAGCCAAAATGCTTTTTAATGCTTGATTATACGATTCCATGCATCAACAATGTTCGAAAGCACGCTTTAATCGCCAAATCTCCATGGACATGGACTGAGCAAGAAGACGGCAATAAGTTCTCTGAATTGGGTTTATTGATGAAGTTCGACGCTTTCTTCTCTTGTTGTAATCTTTTATCACTTTGTGGGAAGTGGCGTATAGTTTCTTACCATCAATTGTATTTTTTGGGTAAGCAGTAGAATGTTTGTACTGAGAAAGTTTTTTACCATCAATTAAGCTTTTAGATTGAAAGGTTTTTTAACATGGTATTAGAGCCTATTTGATCAAGTGATCTAATGCTTGATCCTTGTTCTTCCATTATAATTAAGGTGGTGTTTAGCAAGTCTTTTCGTGTGGTCTTTTGGGTTTTGTCAAGTTCAAAAAACCAAAAATTGGTCTTTTTCTTTTTGATCGCTAAAAGTTGGAAAGATCAAAAGACACCTGTGCAAAAAACAGACCCGAAAGGACCAGAAATGCTGATTGTCAAGAAGGAAGCTTCAAATGAAGTTATCTAATCTTCCCATGTGATAAATACCCTTTAAACATGTTTTAAAAGCCCGATAGACCAAACCCTTACCAAATGGTCTCTGTCTTCAAAGATAAGACCCCAAAAGTTCAATACGCCTTTTGACCATCAGGCTATTTCAACACAAGATATGAATGGGTTTGTACTTGCTCACACTTCAAGTCACATGTTAGGACATATTAGAAAATAAAAGCCTATTCAGAAACTTCACTTAGAAACTTAAACTTTTAGGTTGAACAGTTAATCGAAAATTATGATGAACTTGTGGCTGTACATCGTTTTTATAGAGCTTGTGAGGATGGGTGGCATTTGCAAATAGCTTCATATTTCCATCCTGGCTTTCATTTCAAGTGTTGATTATGTGCTGAGGGCATTTCAATCGGTTTATACAGAGGGGAAGGGGAAGTTGTTATTGGATGGTTTGCATGCCCTAAATAAGATGAAATGGTGTGTGTTTTGTCAGTTAAACTATCATACATCGCCTATTGCAGTGTTGGAGATAATTTAACTAATAATAATGCCCCACATCAGCCATACATGCAAAGTAAGAGATTAGAGTGGTGTGCGGTGATATAACTCGATGTAATGGTAACAATGCTGAAGGCATGACTGTTAAAGGTTGCAACTTGGGGTCGAGTTATCTCGAACCCAATTTAAAAAAGTTGATGATTGGATTAGGGTTAGAGTTGGCTTTTGCCAAATTTGATTCCACTACTATCTTCTTTCACTCCATATCAATTTGTAGCTATTTTGTTCGTGAGAAGAACAATTCACAGCCCCAATTGTAGCACACTAGTATAATTATCAACAGATTCACCTGCAGCCACATAAAACAAGCCTTCATATTCAACGGTGCCTGATCCAAAAGCAAATTCATTGATAGTAGGAAAAAATCATTGATTCTTCAATTTCTTCAATTTGGCAAGTGTTAAGTAACAAACTTTAATACCATGTGTTCTTGTACTTACAATACCTATGATTGTAAATAAACTAAGTAGGGGGAATCAGTAATGTTAAATTTACATTATGAAATCAATAATGTTAAATTTATATTTATTAATATTTTAAATAATTATTAAAATTTTAAGAAATATTTATTTTAAAAAATAGTTTTTCAATAATTGTTAGAATATGGATAGTTTTCTTTTGTTATGATACAAAGAGGGTTAATGATTAACTGAGTTTGATAGAATGTAGGCAGAAGTAGTTGTAGATAATCATTTTTGCATTTTTTGCATTTTTTTAGAAATGGATTGAAAATGGTGGAAGTGGGTTGTGGGCTTTAGCATCAACTTCTCAGAAAAATGCCACGTGTCTAGCTTTCCAAAAAAATGAGAAAGCCATGTGTCTGAATAGTGGGGAGCTGTAGCCTAGTAGTGGGTTGTGGGCTTTAACAGAAATTTCTCAGAAATTGCCACGTGTCTAGCTTTTTAGAAAATGAAAAGTCACTTTGCCTGATGCTAGTGGGTTGTGGGCTTTAACAACTTTTCTGAAAATGCCATATATCTAAATTTGAAAAAGCCACCTGTATGAATGATGGGAGTTATAGCCTGAAAGCCTATATATATATATATGACCTTATTTTTAACCAAAGTGAAAGGGTCATCACCTTAAATTTTATTAGCCATTATCAAAAGGGAAAAAATACAAAAGGAGGAAAGAACCCCCTTGCCCCCAAACCCAAACAAAGAAACATACTTTATTACCAGCTCAACCCAACTCAGTTCAAGGCTCAAAACAGAACAAAACATACAACTCACATGAAGTATCAAATGGGTCAGTTGGTAAGAGGTCTGGGTACCCGAAAAGAGCATAGATGATTATGGTCTCCTTGAAATGAATGTTGATGTCAACACTTGAATATCTGAGATGAGCTAGGTCAATCCAATAGGCTCATGGTCTCAACCCCTTTGGACTAGTCTTAAGAAAGAGATTGATTGAACATGACGCCCACCTCTCAATGATTCAAGGAAAAATCTATGGTGCATCATCGGCTGCATAGTGCAGCAAAAGATGTGATTGATTGAATATGATGGTAATCAAATCTTATTGAACATGAAAATTGACTTTGTGGGATATAAATCAATGAAAAATAAGTAGATTTTAATGTGATTGATTGAGATTTGGATTTAATGTATAAATAATATTAGTAAATGCATAATAATTAATCTTCGGATTCAAATAGTGTGGATCTACCCTTACTATCGTTCAACCGATGGAAAATTTTGGCCCCAATTAAAATTTCATTGCCAAAATAAACCTCTGATTTAATGTTAAAATAGTGAAAGCAGCAAAAACTACTGTATACAGAGTGGGTTTAATTTCATGCCTCCAATTTAGATTGATGCTTAGCAACCATCTCAACTACTTGTGGCTCATATCCCTCTTCAATTAGATGTGAGTGCAATATGGTAAGCCATCGGGATGACCACATAGATGACAAGTAGGGTGTCAATGGACCGGTTTTGGGTTGGATTCAATCCCCTTTAAATCAAAATCAATTTGGATGGATTGGATAGATCAATAAGATATTAAATTGGATCAATCCAAAGTATTTATTGAATTGGATTAGACCTGATCCATTTGTAATGAATTTATATTAGATCAGGTCAGACATAACCAATATCCGATCTATTGATAGTAGATAAAAATACAAGTGTCAATGGATCAGGTTTGAGTTGGAACCAATCTAAATTAAAACCAAATTAAACAGTCCAGATAATAAATTGAACTAATCCAAAATAGTCCAAACTCCAAAATATTCATGAAATTGGAATTTGGATTGGACCTGGTCCAAATGGAAATATCAATACCAAATTACCAATGAATAGATAGCAAAAGAAAGCGAAAAAAGATGTGAGCAGGAGGCAGTGAGTGGCAGAAGGATAAATAATGGGAGTGAGAAATGAAGTGAAAGAATCAAAGAAATGTGGTTGTAATAATAAACAATCACTCTTGTTTTTGTTTGGTGAAATAAACATTCATTCAGATACAGACAATCTCCCAACCAAGTTCCAACCTTATTGAAAAGACCAGCTACCTCATTGTCGCTGCCTCAGAGCATGATTGATATTGATGAACCCATTTCTTGTGGGGAATCTCCACATCATTTGGCCAGTTCACAATGCTGTCCACTCCAGGTACATCATGTATTTTTGTCAAATAAGGATTGGCATCTAATGTATGGCTCATCTAGGAACTCACTCCCATCCTCTCTTCTTCGACCTCTATGATACAATGGATAAATCAATTCCCTATATTGAGTTGAGCAAGGGTTATGTTCTCATCTGTCTTTTGGTACTGTTGCTTCCATTCTCAGTATCCGACAAGCATATAACTCAATGAATGTATGTATATATTAAGGGGGTGTTTGGTACAGTGGTGTTGTATTGTTATTGCGTTTTGGATTGATCAATTACAAATTTGTAAGAGATACGTGTTGTCACATCATATACAAGTGTCAATTTTTTTTTAATTAGAAAAGTGCATGTGTGAAAAATATTAAATTTGATGTTTTAGAAAGAAATAACAATTTGTATTAACCAATCCAAAATGTTTTCAAAAGATTTCAGGTAGAAATATCTCTCTCACAATCAACCTAAAATGCAATAGCAATACAATACCACTATACCAAATACCCCCCAAGTTTTTATTTTAATATTTTCTATATTTTAGGCCTTGTTTGGTGTCATTTCTGTCATCTCAAGTAGGGGTGCAATCGAACCAATCCGAACCAAATTTCTGCATGTCTTGGCTTGGCTTGATTAAAATATCATTCGGCTCGAATTTATTCAAACTCAATTTTATTATTATTATTTTTTTTTTGTTCGAATTTGTTCAATCTCGTTCAAACTCTATTTTCTATATATGTTAATTGAGTCAAGCTTGCAAGCTCTCAAGCTGAACTTTTTTATTGGTTGAGATCGAATTCAAATAATTAATCAAGCTTACCTCCAGATTCAATCTCAAGCCCAAACAATTCGATTAGAGCTCAGTTAGATTGCAGCCCTACACTCAAGGAATAGGCATGTTCTGAATTTTGATAAAGTACTCTGGCTTTAATGCATATTTTATAAATAATATACCAACTAGACACCATTAGGTGTCACATAGGCAAAAAGCAGAAAACATTTTTCTATTATAAGAAATGCCAAAATGACATTTTCTCAAAAAATTGTTTTTCACATGGTGCTAACACTATAAATAGAGGAAAAGACAAAACACCTAAATGGTGCTAACATAAAGAAAATGACTTAGAAGAACAATAATGATACCAAATCCATGCTTAAATGTCAATTATATTATATATATATATATATATATATATATATATATATATAATACTATAAATATAAAAAAACCAATGAACCAAACTGATTGGAAACTGAATTGGTCAATCGATTAATTGATGGGTTTCATTTCTGTTACGGTTTTCAATTTTTTAAAAACCGATAATACCAGTTTGATTTGAAAAATAACCCCACAGTTGAAATAACCAAACCGTGAACACCCCCTATTTCACGGATAGGAAAAAGCACAAAACACAAGAGGCCCATTTGGTGACGAAAGTGCCCCTGCTGTATATTATCCTCTTCACACATGCAATGAGTGAACCAGCCCACAGGTATGGCTTTACTCCAGTTTCTCATAATTTTCCATCATAAATTTCCCTTAACTTTAAACTCTCAAGTATGGATTGCTTTCTGTTATTTGTTGTGCAAAATTCCAGCATAAAGCTGTGTATAGAATTGATGAGGACCGTCGGATGCAACAGTATCTGCTGGATAGTCCAGATCAGCTGTAGGATTTGTTTACGTGGAAGAAATATCAATAAATGGGTGAAATCGGATGTCTCAATAAATTGGCACACTAGTTCAAATCAATTATCATGCTTCAACTTTGGGTGCAACTTGGGTAGGCCTAACCCGGACCTGTATCATCTCAATCTGCAGATGCTTGGCCCAAAAGTTCAGACTCTTTTAGGCTTGGCCCATGTTTAATCCATAGATTATCTGGGCCCGGTTCAAGCTTGACCAAATTATATATACATACATAGATACATATTTGTATATATGCATATATTGATGCATAGGCATATATATTTATGTCAAATTTTAGTGTGGATTAATTGACCAACCTGAATTCAACCCAAATATATCGAATTTCAATGCAGATTGGGCCCAGGTTAATAAACTGATTTTGACCTCGAGGCTTTAAGCCCAATTCTTAAGATTTAGCTTGGATTGATAGTAAACCTAGCCCAACCTATCCAAGTTGCAGCCCTACTTCAACTAAAGGCATAAAGGATGAGGGGTCCATGGCCCATCTGCTGCAATGCATTGCAAGGAAAAGAACAACACACAAAATTAAAGCCAAAAATCTTGGCAACACCACCATTATTGGCAAGGAACCTTAAGAGATCAAATCAGCCCCCCACAATGTCCCACAGTATATCCCCATCGTGTATAGGGAACATCTCCCAATAATAACATCATCATTTCTGGTATTATCATCGGGAGATGTTCCCAATACACAGCGAGAATGTACTGTAGGACATTGTGGGGGGCTGATTTGAACTCGAACCTTAGAGTATAATAGGAGGGTGCTGCCTTGATTTGATTACCAAATAAATTAATGATAATGTCTTGATAAAAGGGGATTCAAAACTTAACATTAATGCTGTATTTGCTTGCATTATTTGCACCGATAGTAGTGTAAATTCTAATTTATTTTTGCTTCAAATTTTATTTTATCAAGTTGATTATAGTACAAATGAAGTAAAATGAGACCAGAATAAAATAAAACCGAAAGCAAAATTAAACTAAAATTTGCATTCTTTTCATTTGCACTTTCTCATGCATTTGTACTAATGCAAATAAAATTGTGCTGTAACCAAACACAGCCTATGAAAAAACAAAACTGTGAGTGAGGAACAAGACCCATATGCACTTCCTGCATCCCTTGATCTGATCTCAGTTGGTCTCGATTTTCCTGTAAATTTCAAAATTTTGATGCTTATAAAGAGCAGCCCTGGGCTGGGAATGGTAGGGCTAAGGCCGAGCTCATCCAAGCTAGCTAGGAAGAAGAATCTGACTGGACCAATATCTACGTCATGGGTAGAATTTGGATCTGCTCCTCACACAAACCCACAGCACGTATTAACCGCACATTTGCAAAGTTTTTAAAACCAATTCGAACAACAAATCGGTCAGGGTCCAGTTTTCGGGTTGAACAGTCCGACCGTTGAAGCAGAATCGACAGCCCATTCTTACAAAAAAATTAAAAAATAATAATAAACCGGCTAAACCGTTGAATGATTCGAACAGTTTGACCGCTTGTGTCAGTGATTTACTACCAATTCAACGGTTTTAGGGGAAATAACAGTTCTAGGGTAAAATGAAACCAGTCACCTGACCAGTTCTCGATTTTTCCGGTCTGACCATCCAGTCGGATCCGGTTTTGAAAACCATACCTATTTGCATGTTGTTCATAGCAAATTTTTCCAATACACAGTAAAACGTGCTGTGAGATGGGTGTGAGGAGTAAATGTATACATAAATTAAATTCCGACGTGGAGTTTTCCTGGATTTTTATACTAATGTAATTTCATGTTTTTTAGTGTGAACTCTGAAAAGAAACTATATGGATTTATACCACACAACCAAACTGTTTGAATCCCATCACGAGCCAAACGGTCCCTAAGATGATTGTTATGTTAGAGAACATGCAAGAGCAAATGAAAGGAAACTTCAGCACCAAAATGGCTCCAACTGATAATTGCCATCGCAGTAGTAAGTCAAGTACATAATTGAATTTGTACATCTGAACTAGACCCGACTATCAGTTGATTGCAACCTTCTAACCTATCGGTGCTGATTTTTAGGATACTCAACAGCTTCTTCTTGTAATTAACCGACTGACTGTTGGCTCTAGTCCTGTTAATCACATAAATCATTATAGCCGCGGCTAATTCGGATGGACGATAACAGACAAATCTCGAATCAGTGACGACGGAGAGAAGAACGTGCTCAGACAATATACGCAATTCAGATTGATAGCAGGTCTTTGCGTCAAGCTTTTCGATGAAGTGATTGATGAAGCAAATAGGAGTAACGGGATACATTTTCCACTTGAGTGTAGACAGCACAAGGAGCTCCATTCTCTGAACTGATTTTGGCTCAAACACATATCTCGCTTCCACAGCCTAAGAAAATCGAAATACAAGAAAAAAGTGAATCCATGAGAGTGTGTGTGAGAGAGAGAGAGAGATTTTGGTTTACTTACCTGCAAATCTAAGAGGAGGGGCACATGGGTCTCCTCCAATTTGGCAGCTAAAGAAAGGCAAGCCACAGCAATGAGCTGCATCATCCATGGTTTGTCTATCTGAATCTGAAGAGTGGAGAGAAATTGATCGAGGTAGCTGACTGATAAAACTAACGTGAGAGCAGAGAAGCTGTACTGACCACCAACCTTCAGTATCCACTCCACTGCGTTCCGGCGGGCAGACGTCAGAGAAACATCTGTTTCACAATTGTTGAGGGTGGGATCGGGATGAGTCTGTGCTTCCTTTGACAGGAGAAGGTGCAGCTCAATTTCTTCCCAGAACTGGTCGTGGTCCAATAAAAGGTTTCTTCCGATATTGTTATTCCGTTCATCCTCTTCTTTACAGTAGAGGTCATCCACAACAAAGCGATGACTTTGAGTGTTTTGTGACGGTGGTGATGGAAGTGGTGGTGGTGGGGGTGGGGGTGGGGGTGGGGGTGGGGGTGGTTGAACCATTTTCTTCCGTCTTTTGTGAAGAAGAATAGGGCTCTTGTCCATCACTGCACATAAACAACGTTGAAGCTAGCTTCAGTGCTAAGCAGTTAACAGCCTCTAGCTGTTTGAGTCTGAGGCGTTATAAGTAAATGGTTGGAGCTTGGAGGGGTGGAGTACGAAAATAATGAATTGATAAGAGCTAGCAAGTGAGCGACGCGATCATACACAGATGACGTCGTAGATTCTGCTTCTTTTCAGGTTGATCTCGTTCTGACTCCTGATTGGGTAAACTATTTTCCTTCCTGTTATCTTTTTCCCAAAGTTGATCAGTTGCAACCCCAGATCTCCTTATAATATACTATCAATCATTTTCTTTGTTTTAGGAAGAAAGCCAGAAACTAATGAAGGGGGGGGGGGGGGGGGGCGATAGAGATGGGAGACAGATCAAACAACCAAGGTCCAGCTTTGGAATCTGAGTCGTGCAATCGCTGAGAAGAAAGTAAACGACACGTTGCTGGGTGGATACATATATAATGGGATAGAATAATTTTCTGAAGCTCTAATGGAAGTGAGATTCATTCAACACGTCCACACAATTTATCGCCGTCGACAAGCATCTTTTAATTTGCTAGGTTGGCTTATTTAATTTATTTCCGGGCACCCACTTCACGTAGCCTTGTTGCCTTGTTAGGTAGATCTCTATTTCCCAGAAACAGAATGACAGATGTTTGATTGCAATGCAGGAAGCAAGGACTCAAGCATAATTGAGAAAAATGGATAAGAATGTGGATGTAGGAAGAACCAGAGCAAAGTGCAGATTCCAGCCACAGCCATTAGGAATGGCAACGGGGCGGGAAAAATGGTGTCCGGCATATGGAGATATAAACACCGGTTTTGAACCGGTGCTGTTACATTGACATATTTTTTATAAAATAACATTAATTTTCTCGGAAAATATTGAATTTGATGTTGTTTCATGTCACACTTTTCCAATTTTCAAAGCGTGGAGTAACAATTTTTTAAAAAAACAGTATCAAACAAGAGGATATCGCTTTCTCTGATGTGACACCATTTTCTCAAAAAAGGGCATCTATGCCAAACATCACCTTTTTTTCATCTTCTTGAGAAATGGAAACTTTGAATTTGCCCTGCCCTGCTCCAATCATTTCAAATTATAAATTTATTTTCTTTCCAAAACCTACTTAGAACTATATTATATTACATAATATAATATAATAATTTTATATAGAGAGAATTTGGAGACGAGGCCAGGGCGGAATGGACAAATACCATCTCCACCCCATCCCCGGTATCCATAGTAAACCTGAAACCTGAGCAATTTCCATCTCTAGCCAGCCCAAAAACCTAATTTGAATGCCAATCGAATCTTTTAGTAATTAATTAACAACTAAACCAAGCTAGCTACCTAAATAACACTTTTAATTAGAAAATTCAGTTTCTGTTGACTACAGATGCACAAGTAACGAAAGAGTTGATGTAATATTGGGGACTGGGGCATTGCCATTACTCATCAGAGCAACTTGAAAATTAATATGTCTTGATGGTGAAATAAATATGTTTGATTCGATCAAAACCGTTGTTCCTGCTCTACCCATTTATTGTTTGTGGCCGACACATTCCACTATTCCATTTTGTAGCCCCTTTAATTTATTGTTTGTCATGTCTGAAGTCTGATTTCTGAAGTCTGAGCATACACACACATTCATCTATGGAAAATAGCAGCAATACCTCCGTGGAATCTATTACTATAAACCGAACTGATTACTGAACTCAACTCTGCAAATTTTGATTTAGAGCCTTGTTTCCATTTTGGATCTCAATGGCTCATGTATTAATTTATGAGTATTTAAGTAGGGCTGGTTATTCATTCGGTCACCACTGTCAAGCCTCTCTTTTTTTTAATTCAAATTGAAGCTTATTTGATAGGCTGAATCTTGACTAGTAAATCCAGTTGTAGTAGATGTGGTATCGTAGAGTTCTAATCCAAATGGACCAAACCAAAGGGCCACGATTAGATTAATACAACATTCAAACTTGAAGCATGGATAAGCACAGACCCATTTATATCTTATGCTAAAATTTAATTAATTATAATGAAAGCAATGAAGATAAAACACTAAGCAATTTTGTTAAGCTAAGTCTATACCATTTTAAGGAAGCATTCAACCTAAAAGATTAGACTGTTAGATGAGATCCTGAATAGGTTTTTATTCTCTAATAGACCCGATGCAAATATGACCTTGGTTTGGCTTATTAATGAAAACCAATGTAAATATAAAAACCAAAATGACCCATTGAGCCAACTCTTTTGTTTTTAATTTTTAATTAGAATCACCTAATTTTTAAAGAATTTCCGATTTCATGCACAAATTTCCTTTTTAGGGTTTGATTATGATATGAAAAAGATATGATATCCGAAAAACAATTGACCAATAAATTAGAATTATAAATGTGATAGCGAATAACATGGGTGGGTTTTAATTGGTCAAAACTCTTTTCATACCGTATCTTCCCGGCATCATAATAGGGGGTGGCCTTCTGATTTATGCAGTACTACTCCAATAGCTGCTTAAAATAATTCTACTATCCAGCATAACCACATGGTTACGAGTCTGTTGGGCCCAGTTGATCAATGAGGTGGTGGAAGTGTGGAACCAATCAAATGTTGGCTCTAAATCCAACAAATATATAACAGGTGACCAATGGACCACCAAAGCCCAGACCCAAGCTTTTGCCTTTATTTATTATTGGCTAAGCCTACGAGTTCCCTCTGTTTTTTACTTTTTTTTTCCCTCTAGGCTTATGACCATTTCGTTTTTGTAAGTTCAGGTTATCAAATGTCGCTTTATTTTATTCTTAACATAAGGGTGTGTGAATTACAAATGCCCTTACTAGGGTTTCCAATGGTAACACATACCAACCTCATGTTGTTTTGAAATTACAATCAACCCTCTAGTAAGAAGTAAAACAAGAGACATTTTTAATGGCAAATATGCAATCACATAAATACCCTCGTATTTGATTCAAATGCCAACTATTCCAATTTGCCAATGACCTAGTAGCTGACACAGTCGGATTGAGATCCCTCCCAATGTGGAGGCACAGGATCAAACCCACATATCTGCAAGTTCTTCGACTCTCGGTGGTCCTCATGTACACCCTGCATCAATTTATCTTCAGTCTACTTAGTTTTAATGTCATTTTACTTGTATCAAATGTCTTATAGACATAAACTAGAGGCACAACTATCAATCCAAGTATAGAGCAATTTTAGAAACCTGGCATAAATATCTGCTATCATTGGAAACCCAATGTAGGGTATTCTTAGTGTTTGTTTGGCATCGATGCTGTATATACAGCACCGTTCTTTTTTTTTAG
This sequence comes from Nelumbo nucifera, assembly GCF_055504915.1. Taxonomy (NCBI): domain Eukaryota; kingdom Viridiplantae; phylum Streptophyta; class Magnoliopsida; order Proteales; family Nelumbonaceae; genus Nelumbo; species Nelumbo nucifera. The sequence continues at coordinate 60,136,614 of NC_142649.1, forward strand.
AAACATTACTGCTAGGTAGGACGTTTCCTGGGACAACAACAACACTTGTTTGGTACAAGTGCTCCATATCTGTTTTCAGCACTGGTATTCAATATAAAAAATCCACATCACTGCCACATCATGACCTCATTGGCAGCAATGAGCTCCAAACTGAGAAAATATCAAATTCAGCGTTTCCCCAAACCACACCTTCTCGATTTGCAAAACATGATTTAGAGCACCGTTTTTTATAGAAAAACTGTTGCAAACATATTATCGTTTTCTGAAACACCAATTTTTCCAACATGACGCTAATGTAACACCATTTTCTGGAGCAACGGCATTGATGCCAAAGACTGCCTTAATTTTTCCCTTTTACATATAATTCAAAAATTCTTGGCCATTTGTATAGCTAGTGTGGTATACAATAAGGTACTACCAAGTTTTGTCTCCGAGTCCCAAAATGAAAAAAATTAAAAAAAAAAAAGCATGAACTCAGCACCTACAAATACATTAACTCCTGGAACTAAATCCATTTAATTCGTCATTGTTTTGTTTGTGTTTTTCTCGGTTTAATACCAATCCTCCGACAGGCGTACTTTATTCATGAATCTACATCCATTGACTTGTATCATTTATCTTTCCCATGTTTGATAAAAGACAAATAACATCTTCTCTTTTACCAACACGGTGGGTTGTATCGGAAAGTGGTCACACGTGACCACCCATTCGCACGAAAACAATAGTATTATTTCGCCAAAAGAATGAAGTATAAAAAGACGACTTCGTGCTTTTGGAGGTCTTTGTACTTTTAAAAAGTATAAAAGCAGAAACACAAAATATACAATACAAACACTATATCGTATTCTTCATACTTTTATAATTTCATAAGTATTAAATTACTTTATAAAAGTATGAAAGTACTTTACTAAAAGTCTATCCAAACAGGGTGTTAGTGTCCACTTCGAGTTTTTTTTTCTATGCCTCTTCGAGTTATAAATTCCTTCTGACTCCTATCACAATGTAAAAATTAATATTAGTTTAACAAAAAAGTTTGAGGGGCCAAGGACCCATACTTGGCTCCACCCTGCTTTCACCATAATGGTCCAATCTTTTGGGTAAGCAAGTAAACCAATGATGTCATAATTAAATAATAAAAATTTAAAAGATAGATAGAAACACAAAAAATTAAAAAAAAAATAACATAAAATTTATAAAAAAAAAAATTGAGATATTTAAGATATTATAAACTTATCATATCAAATCGAAATTAGTGTGATAAACAAGAATTATTTTTATAATTAACTATGCAAATGGAATAAAAATTTAAAGTTGCCCAAAAATGAGTTTTCTTCCTTTTCAAGCCAAATAGGCCAATACATGGTGTCCTAATTATATAATAAAAACTCAAAAATACATAGAAATAAAAAAATATATAAAAAACACAAATTTGTCTATAAAAGTTGTGCACATCTCTAATAACATATATTTATCATATTAAATAAAAATAAATATGATATATAAGAAGTATTTATATTAACAATGAAAATGAAATATCAGATCTAAATACACTGCTTTTATTACTTATCCTTTTCAAATGATTCTAATAAGGATATTGAAATTATTAATATTATCTGAAATTACTATAAATTTTATTAAACAAGAGAAAATACACCTATGAAGGGGTAAAAGCTTTATCCCTCGATAAAAGCTATACACCATACAATTAAAAACAAAGGAGGTCTTGAAAAATGAAATCTCAGTCAACTCTAAGACAAAGGAGGTCGTGATCTTGTTTAATTGTTGGATATCCAACTAATAAAATAGTGCAATGTTCAAAACTCATGGTAACGTGTTTCCAGAAATCAGACAATCTATTCACTAATATTAGGAGCCTACTTCAATCATTCTAGTGCCATACATAATCAAAATGATCGAAGTTTCAATTATCAAAAAAAAAAGGAAAAAAGAAAAAAGAAAAAAGAAAAAAGAAAAAAGAAAAAGAGATGATGATGATGATTGAGGAAGCAGCATGGAACTATAATGTGAATTGCAAAGGACAATATGACAGAGTGCAAGGACCTTTCATTTCTAAAAAAATGGGTAATTTTCTCCTTAATAATGCAGAACACATGAAGATTCTGAACCACAAAAAGAATGCTTGATAAATATTCAGATTTCTGGGTCCTCATGGCATTCTTACAAGTTAATTTTGTCAAGTATGAAATCCATGCCAAATCACTGGATATAAGAAAGAACTTCAGAGGAAAATTTGCAAACTGAAGAGTAATAATTGCCTGAAAAACCCTAATGGCAGTTTCATGATGGAGATTATACATAGACTTAGGCACTTAGCTGATGATCATCTGGTTAAGGAAGGCAGCCTGCTCCGGAAAATACTCCATCAATTCATCCTTGGTTACCCAGACATGATCCTCGCACTTACCAATCTTGAACTTGTTAGCTGCAATAACTTGTGACTTGAAAAAGAATCGCTGGTAAAAGAATGGATGTCACAGACAAAACAGAAGACAGTCAAAAGGGGAAAGTACAAAACCCGGGGGGGTAGCAAGGTACCATGAAGAATTATGTTAAAAAGTATACACACTACAAAGACAACCTCTACTGGTAAGTTTCTCTTACAAGTTACAACGTGTCAAAACAACAAAGTTTTTACAGTTTAGCTGGGCACAGCTCATTTCAATCAAGCTGTCTTTGTTTTGAAGGCATTAATGTTTTGCAGGCTTTGCAGCAAAATATAAATTTTTAGGTAATTTATTTGCATTTTGGTACACAGGAGCATTAGTGTGCTTTATTATCAGATGGTAGACTGGTATTAACGTGCATTTTTAATGGTGCAATTGCTACTTGCTAGTGTAAGAACATCTAGAGAAGAAACTGAGAGCTTCTGGTTATAAATTGTCTACACTAGGAGACAACCTTTACCTTATATTTGTTTACACTAGTCATAGATAAGCTAATTTGTTTACGGTAAGTCAAGGTCTAAAAGAGTCTGGGTATGCAGGGAGGTGACTGGTAATGGGGACATTTTACATAGAGCCCTTAGCATAGGTGCTAAGGCTGGCCCAGCCCGGCCCCTGCTCACCCCTAATAGTGGATAAATTCTTCTTCCAGCTGGTCCCCCTAATCTGCTCTCTATTAGGGGTAGAACTTGGGTAGGCCCAACTCAAGCCCAGACCAACCCAACACAAAATTGTATACAAGTTGGGCGTGGAGTTTTGGTCCTCAGGCTGGATTTGGGCCCAAAACCTCAGGCTTTTTATTTCTCAGTCTAGGCCCTGGCCTAGCCCTTGGGTAGCCTGAACCCATATTGGTCCCCCTAATCCCAGCCAACCTTGACCTAATCTCATTATCTCAACCCAGCCCAAGGTGTCAAGGCATGTAGGTAATTCAAGGTGACCGAGGAGTGCCTTGTGTCCAAGTTTCCTGGAACATCTTGACAATGACCGAGGAGTGCCTAGTGTCCAAGTTTCCTGTACTAAACATCTTGACAACTTTGCCCCACCAAGACATATCAGGCCATTTATACATACATACACATGCACATACATGCATTCATACAACATACACCATGAATAATATACAGAAGGATGCTTTAAAAATTGTAGGACTATGGTAGCATAGCTGCAAGGCATCAAGGTGACAGGGGAGTGCCATTCTCCTAGTTGCCTAGATTAAACACCTTGACAACTATGCCCCCACCAAGTTTAAAACCATAGTATGGGGTAAAAAGAAGTAGAGAATACGAGCACGCAGAAAATAGAGCCCATCCACAAAAACCTTGTTTCTTACAGAAATAAAATTCTTCTGAGAGTAAAGAGCAAAGTTTAATATGGTAAGCACTATATAAGAAGCCAGATAGCAGTTAGAAGAAAAGGCACTCATCAATAACTACCTTAAATGAAGGAAGATCAGGTGCATCTCCTGTTGATTGTATAACCATATGAGCAAAAGGTGCATTTCCGACAAAATATGTTTTGGAGAGATCTCCAATAACAGATTTTAAGGCAGACTCTGCACACTGCAAATTAAGCATATAAAAAAAAGGATTTTGCAGAAAAGAAAATAAAAAAAGCATAAAGAAAATATTGAATTTTCATATTGCCTTGCGTAGTGTCTCTTCATTCTCATAAACCTTTTCCGGAAAATGCCAGACTGGCTTTCCTGCTGGAGAGCCATAACTGCTACCATAGAGAAGGAGATAAAGTCGTCTGTCAAGTGCTCTCTGCAATGACCTTAAAGAAAGAAAAGAAAATTAGATCTTTGTGCTTAAACATAGATTCCACTACCACACTACAATCTATGGCTCAAAGACATTTAATCATTCAAAGCCAGATACCTGAGGTTAAGCATAAAAGTTAGTAGTGTAAGGGGGCACATGCTATCGCACATGTGCAAGTAAAGATGAAGGCAAAAACATAAGTTACTCTGATTTCACTTTTTATGACATGCACCAAAACTAAGGAAAGTACCCACTTTATATATTATAGATAATACATCCTACTCGGCTCGAAGACATCCAGAACCAATCTAGTAGAAAATTTCCAAACTGCACTTCTTAGCACATAAACAAGTACATATTTGAAAATTTTAATGTTACTACTTTACTTTCTCTTCAGGCTCAGTTTGGAAGGAGTACAAATACAAATATGTACAGTACAAATACATACAAAATACAAGGTTTTGCACTCTACGTATTTGTATTTGTACTCCTTCCAAACTGAGCCTTAGGCACAAAGACACTATCTAGCGACAAATAGGTCAATATATATTTTTGTATACCAACTTGGAACCTTAGGCACAAAGACACTATCTAGCGACAAAGAGGTCAATATATATTTTTGTAATCCAACCTAAATGTGGGCAAAGGCATATCAGGTATAAAGGTTTCTTTTAGAAATTATATTTACCTTTAAGAACTCTGATAGCATCATAAACCAGTATCAGTAACTCTATTAAAAAAAGACCACTTAGTGAGTTGGCTGTAAGGCTACTACTAGGTATGTCATAGTATAAGCATTCTTTTTTTTAATATTTTTGAAGTCAATAATCAAGGTACTAAAGCTTGAGCAAATCTGATTGCATTTTCTTGTGGGATCTCCAATGTCCAAAACCAATGTAAAGCTATGTAATACTAATGGTTTCATAGCATAGACTCTATTTAATGAATGTTAAATGAAGAACTAGAAAAATCAGTTATTTAGAGTTCAGGACTGAAAAAAGAACTAGAAGATAAAATAAAAACTGATGAACAAAAAACATTGTTCTGTCTTGCAAACATGCAAGGGTACATGAATATTGCAATAAGCTGAAGTTTAGACTTTTCTTTTTTGATAAATGGTGAGTATTATAAATAAATATTAAAGAGGCAAAAGTAATATAGCTAAGCCTTTATTACTAAGTCATGATCTCTAGAGTTAGTTTTTCCTTTTTATTCTTTCTTTTTTCTTGATCTCTACAGTTGCTTAAACCATACTTGTCAACATCAGTTTTGCAAGTTTATGACATGCAATGTTATAAAAGTGCCAACCAGTCAATGACACTGACTAGTTGGTTGAGGGCCATTCTGATTGCATTTGCATCATTCACTAACCAGTTACTAACTCATGATGCAGTCACCAGGATCACTAAGTATCAATTAGTTCAACGAACAACTATTTGTGTGTACCTCTAACTACATAAATAGTATCATAGATAACTTTATATTGTACTATCCTTGTGTTCATGATAGCATATAGTTGGATGAGTGTGTATGAAATAGAAGCAAGGCATAACATAGGCAAGTAAAAGAATTAATTTTAATTCTTCTTCCAATCAATGGTACACTTTTTGTAGAGAAGTACAAAGAAATTTTAGGTCTTATGTTTGCAAAACAGGACCCTGTATGATCAATGTTCTACATCATATCTGCTATTGAATATTTACAGTTCTATTTTTTTAGGTTTTGTTTGTTTGCAGCAAAAATCTGAACCAGATATAAATTTTGCACCTAGTTCAGTTTTGCATCAGTTTTTTTGTAACTTTGATTTGCACTCCTGCCTGATACAAAAATTATACTGAATTTAATGAAGACACAATAAAGAGAAAAGACGATGAGCAACAATATAAATGTAGCTCCCTATTACTGAAGTAGGAGACAAATTGACTCCCTGCAGCTAGAAATGTAACACAAGACAAGTGGATATTCCAATTGCAATTGCAGTTTTCACAATAATCATGATTTGCATATATGTACACTGTTAATTGATTTTCATTCCCTTGTCATTTTCAACTAAGTGTTTATGAGTCCGAGGCCATAATATAGTGTCTTCCGGATATTATGGATGATACATGGAAGATGGCCTAGACATGGACACAGAAATATGAAAATATACCCCAGATAACAACCTGATGATAAAGCAATTCAAAAGACAAGAATATCCTCTTCATAAAAGGATCAGACATGTACCCCATGCTGATCCAAAAGGAATTATACCAATGGAATGAATTAAGATAGACATATACACAAAGAGAAATATACATATTTGTGAATGAGGTTGTTCTCCTGCCTAAATGCACTTCATATAAATAACCTTGTACCTTCTATCATTTTTCTCGTCAGCTTCAGTGACCCGTGGAGCTGGCACATAGTCAATCTGGTAGTCACCTTTTCCCCTGATTACAGAAGTAACTGCTAAATGAGTAATGTTGTGGTACTGCTAAAAATTCAGCCTGCAATAAGAAGAAAAAGGCATATAGGGAAAAATGCATGAAATTATCCACTATGTATAGATGAGTTTAAACCTTTAAGGTATTAAATTCCAATTCTGAACTAGGTTTCCACTTTCAACCATGCTACCAAAAGATTAATATTTCAAAGTTCATCAAAAGTTTTGGTTGGCATGGAGGGAGATATAAATTATCAGATCTCTAAGAAACCATCCTACAAGGCAGTGTAGTGTACAAAACTACAAATAGTCCTACAAGTGGAGATGGTCATACTTCTACTGTTCTACAATGCAGAATGAAACTAAATCATCTCATATAGCTTTTAAAGGCAACTAAACTAATAATATAACATCTAAAATGGAATCACTTCTGGTTGTTAAGAAAAACAAATAAATGGAAAAATTAGCTAATATCTTGAAACCCTGAAAGAATACCCAGAGCTAGCTTCACTTTAGATGATGAACTCATACAAAGGAAAACAACAACAAGATCATTTCATTCCACGTGGCATCCCAATTCCCAACATGCCATTAGCTCATCAAGAAAGCGGTTCCATGACCCACCCTGGAATTGGAATGCAGTAATACATGGATTTCAGTCTGCTGTCCTGAAATCAGGTCTCTCTCACACTATAGCATTTTCCTTTTTGTTATGTCCTTATAAAGGCTTCAAATTGCGGATTAAAGTTTCCCCAAAAAGAATTTTCTCCAATGACAACCCAATTTTTCTTAGATGAAGAGTTCACAAGTTCCCTCAATCTTGGCTCTCCCCTTCCAAATTCCATGCCAAACATTCTTTTGTTTTCAACAAGTCATGCCAAAAAAAGCTCCCCTCGCCCAATTTAAAGGACTGATTGCTTTACTAATATTCAGCTATCCAGTTCCAATTATAATCCCATTCAAACTTCAAATCCACTTACCATTACCCATGATGAACTTCAAATACAAATGAAATGGGAAGTCACTTAGCATCAATACTTACATACATGCATGCATATATACATTTGTACAACTTAACATCCAAAAGCAATGGCTAATTCACCTGGCATCAGACTTGCTTAAGACCTCATCTGGATATTTCCGCCGATATTTCTGCCTCCATCGGAACCTACAGCCCATTGAAGATCTCCGAATGCATCAGAACATGAACACTTACTATTTATTTGTAAGAGTAAAGAATAAAAACAATCCGATAAATGAATATAAGACGGTGAAAAAAATGAAAGGAAAATAAAATACACTCACGAGAACTCCTGAAATGCGTAAACTACGGGATCGATCTTCGGTATCACGACTGGTAATCTCTCGAATAATACAGCTGCCACAATCCTATCTGTATTTGAATGAGAAGATGTAGAGAACCCCCGCTTTCTCAGAGATCCAGATAACAATTTGAGCTTCTGCATTGCTCGATCAAAAGTCAAGGCCTGTTTTTTTCATTTCCTGTGCTGATTCCAAATTTTAGAAAATCTACTAAAGCCATCTCTTAAACCCTAGAAAAAGAGTTAACACGAACACGCGGAACTGAGTCAGAAACCAACTGAAAAATGAATTGCGGGAAGCGGGCTGCGGCGCGCCCCAGTGCTTTCGACCCGTGGTCGAACCGTCAGATCGGAGTGGTCAATCCGTCACTCACTCGGACAGATTTTGGTCAAGACCTATTAATTGAAAAAAAAAAAACCCAGTCTCTAACATACGAATTCTGGAAACAATTTCCGAAGGAAGCAAAAGCAATGATTTTGATTCTACTCCTAATGGGCCAGGGCCATGGCAACGGCAAGTTTGGGTCTTGGGATTGATTAAAAATGAGCTTTTATTTGAATAATCACTTATTTTGGGTCTTGGGATTGATTAAAAATGAGCCTTTAAAAATAATCACTTGAAATAAATACTTATTTCAAAAACCTAAAATATATTATTAATTGTTTATTTAATTTCTTTTCTAACCTGTCTTAGTGCATCATGTTATTTTGAAATATTTATATTACCCCTATTTGAAAATTGAAAATTTTGATTTTTCACTGAACACTTAATTGAATAAATACTTATTTTTCAAATAAGCATTCCCGAATTTAGCCTATGTTTGATAAAAACCCAAAATGCAAATATATGCATTTCAAACAAATGCAAATATCTGCTACATCAGTTGTCGTAGCTTTGTGTTAAGGCCGTGAATCACATTCTTGATGTATTGATGTGAGTCCATTTTGAATAGGAAGAAGTGACATTAAGGTGGGCCCCAAAGTATATTCAAAGGCTATGATTTCAGGTTCTAATCCAAGGCTATGCCGTTAAAGGTGGATTTCGCTTCATCAGTGCACTCATGTTTAGCTTTGTCTACGCTTGGCAGGCTTACGTTAGGGACAACACCGTCATTTTCGCCTGTAAGATTTTTGGGAGAACTGATGTCATCCTCAGGCAGACCACCAAAAGCTTAACGTACTCTTTGAGGAGGGGTGGTCGACCTCCTTGGGTGCCTAACCTTGGCACTCCTAGACCTTCATCCCCTTGTGGGGCGGCCCTGGTTAACGGCTAGCATGGCTACCAGGGTTCCTCATGGACGCACACTTGCTCATGGGGATAGTGTTGGACCGATACTGCGCTACCGATACTCAAGGGAGGCTTGGCATGTGGGCCTGGCTCAAGCATGACCCTTCACCACGCCAGCCCCTTGCCCAAGCTGAGTGAGCTATCCCATTGCCTCTAGCGCACGGGTGTGTTTCGGCCCAAGCGGTTGCCTATCATCATGGCACACAGGTGCCTGTCATCATCGGCATACAGGAGACCCTTCACATCGGTGCCAAGTCACCTCATCAGCGCACAGTCGCTTTGCATTATGGTTGTCCCCCGTTAGCACGTAAACGGTGCCTCCCATTGACCGGTCTGAGCCAGGAGAGTGCCCCGACCATTGGACTTGAGGTCATGATCCAGTGCTACTGACTTTGGTGGAGCCATCTCATCGGGCAACTCCTAGCCTCTAAGCTTACAAAGGCTTGTCCTGGCATACCTTGGCATGGACGTCGCACGGGTTTCTTCCGCTGTAGAACTACCCCCGTGACACTCAGGTGAGGGAGAGCTCTCATCAAGTGTTTCTGGAATTCAGCAACCCCCCCCCCCATCGATTTAAAAGGAAAATGACCAAATATGTCCGTGCAAAAGATGAATTGGTCTATATTTAGTTTTATACTGTTGTGTGTTTGGAAGATCAGTGTAAATCATGAAAGAGAATAGGGAATGGGGTCGCACGAGTTAGAAACGACGATGAAGTAGGAAGAGAGAATAGAGAATGGAGAGAGAGAGAGGGGGTCACATGGAGTTGAAAATGACGACGAAATCTAGAGAGAGAGAGGAAGAGAGAAGGGAGCCACACGGAGTCGGAAACGGTGACGGAAAGAAGCTCGACGATGGTGGGTATTGGCGAAAGGAACTCGATTGTGTGAGAGAGAAAGAGAGGGGAAGAAAGAGTCGTTCCTTCGATCGAGTTTTATATCGAAAAAAAACGATCTATTTTATATAACGATATTCGAAGTAAAAAGGTTTCAATAATTGAGTTTACACCGATCTTTGGTGTACTTTACACCCCATTCAGACAGCCACAAAACTGGACCAGAGTGTAAAAGTACACCAAACCGGGATTTACACCGCATCCATATGCAGCCTAAAAGAAAAAATAGGGATAATAGGATTCGAACCAAGGTATATTCAAGTCTGATCCAATAATACAAAGAGTAGATTCGATTCAAAGATCTTATTAGATCATACACACATCGATTTGAATCCAAATCCATTAAGAATGTTGGATATCCAAATCTGATCCTATTCAATTATTTTTGTTATATAAAGAAAAACAAAAAAGCAAGTATTTTGTCAATTATTTTTGTTATATATATAGATAGATAGATTTTTTTTTATATAAAATGCAATACAAATATATTTATAAATAAATAAACAAATAACATATGTATATATACATCAATAAATAACAAAAAATGCAAAATGATCAGATCAGATTTTTTCATATTAGATATGGGTGATCCAAATCCAATCTGATTTCTAATCATATCCTATTGTTCGATCCAATCCAAATATCCAATAAGGGAATATTTGAATCTAACAAAATAGAATCAGATTTTTTGATCGAATTGGATCGGCCATTTTCACCCCTAAGGCTCAATTTGAAAGGAGTACAAATACAAATATATATAGTACAAATGCATACAAATTAATACAAAATACATAATTTTGCACTCTACATATTTGTATTTGTACTCTTTCCAAACTGAGACTAATGAAAATCACACACAACCGTTTGCAATTAATTCAACACATTATATCAATTGATTTTATATTTCGGTGGTGAGTTCACAATTCACTAGGGATGCATGAATTGTTCCATGACTTTGGTCGTAAGTAATGTTTTCTCACCTTCGAGACTTGGGCATCTCTAAACAACAACAAATGTATAAATATGAGAACACATCTCATATTATATGTGTGGAATTGTCTATGGGATGGGATCTGCTCTTCCTAGAGCCTCCTCACACCAATCTCATAATACGTCCTAGTGGCACATCGTGAACATTTCCTATACTTGTATGTTTTTATTCATGGGAGATGTTCCTAATACACAAAACACATAATGAAATGTCTTGTAAGGCCGGTATGAGGTGCAATCTGTGAGGAATATATTGTAGTAGGCATCATCCATTAATGTTCTCGATGGTAAGAAATCAAGGATAGAGTCCCAAGTAATACAATGAGATATTGTTAAAACAAATTTGGCAACCCTATGAGCAACCATGTTGCACTTTCTAGGAGTCCAAGAAACTAAGCAAAAGGGAAAACTTCGCATGAGAAGTCTACAGTCATCAATCACCACACAAATGTGCTAGGGTAGAGCACGTTCCTCTACAATCAGATTAGTGCCATATGTGGGAACCGTACAAAACACCAATTCCCTAACCTCTTATCGTACACCAAATGCGACCATGCCAAGGAACGAATTCGACTACTCTGTAGCTCATTCCCCATCTCGAGGATCCCGTTCATTCCGTACGTCTCCACCTCAAGAACCTTAGCCTCAGACAACGATCGACCCTGCCAAGTTTCAAGCCATGCAGTAGAAAGTCGACTGTATCCTAGCCATGATGGAAACATTAGGACAGTCGGTGCAGGCTCCCCCAGTCACTCACCCCATCGTGCAGGCGCCTACCACAGTTGATCCTCAAACTAAGGACTCCAAAAGGCACCACGTAGACAAACAAAGGACCCAATCAAATCGCATGCGCCACTAGAAAGCTTGGAAGTTCAGTTCCCCTTCATGGCATCACACACACAACGCCCGTAGTAGATTCTGCCACTTTGGCGTCAGGATTTCGGCCTGAGAATAGCTCGATGAGCGCTTGTATAAGTCCTCAATCTTGATAGCCGAATCTAGCTCGGTTCGAAACCATCATGCGGCTCTGAAAGTAGAGAAGGCCATGAATGCGGTACTGGTGGACCAGGAAGTTGAGATCTAGGATCTACGAGAAAGATTGGCTAAACTGGAACTTAACCAAGCAAACCACAGTGCAACTCTTCCTCTGACTAGACCAACAGAACCACATCGTGGCCAACATCTTGCCAAAGAGCCTATCTTCGCTCAGGAAATCATAGATGAGCTCCCCCAGCCGGATGGTGGCCACCTCAATTCAAGAAGTATGATGGGACCTTGGACCCCAACAACCACCTTGAAGGGTTCAAGGCAATAATGATGTTGCACAGCTCGTCCGTAGGTCTCATGTGCAAGCTTTTATTGCAACCCTACACGTAGTTGGCAGAACTTGATACGCTTCGCTCCCCATGATCCATAACCTCTTGGGAGCAGCTAGAGATGCAGTTTCTAGCACAATTCACCACCATCCAAAGGCACTAGAAGACATCGGCCAGCCTCATGCAAGTGCACTAGAAGAGAGGAGAGACTCTACGGGACTATCTAACGAGATTCAACATCAAAGCCCTTTAGGTCCAAGCCCTGAACCAGTCGGGGGTTGTGGCCGCCATCATGATTGGACTGCACTCGTGAATGTTCAACTTCTCTCTGCAAAAGAATCCTCCGCCCTCTCTGACCACACTCACGAAGTATGCGCAAAAATATATGAACATCGAAGAAGCTCAAGCGCTACACAATGAGGAGGACCAGCACGACCGGAAGCGGAGAGACCATGACAATCGAAAGCTAGACCGAGAAGGTAAGAGACCGGACAATTGAGCTAACCATAGGTTGAGAACCCCGCCACCTATCATAACTTCACTCTGCTCAACGCACCATGAGCTAAGAAATTGATGCAAATCCATGACCACAGCTTCGTCAAGTGGCTCAAAAAGATGAAAACCCAAGGCAACAAGAGAGATTAGGACAAGTACCACAAATTCCACCGGAACCATGACCACGAAACCGAAAGCTTCCGTGACCTTTGCCACCACCTAGAAGACCTGGTTCGGCGCAAATACCTCTGTGGGTTCATCAACATCAAAGAGCACAAGCCCAAAGAGGAGCCACACCATGCCGACGCGCCCCCAGCCTAAGCTCCCCCCGTCGGGATCATCGCCGTCGTCTTGGGTAGGATGGACTCCAGGGCAGAGAATAGCTAGGCACGGAGGGCCCACACCAAGGAGCCGAAATGTCAAGAACTTAGAACAACATTGTACAAACCATTGACAACAACCACACTGAGCTCTAACGGTGACTGGATAGCATTATACAAACGCAAAATAAATAAAAGATTTTCTTTGAATCGTGAATGAGAAAACACCCATACATAGTCCCACCAAATTCTAAACGACCTAGGAACACTGATCCACTACAAACGCGCGCCAGCCCAGCCGAGCTTTAATGGTCGAGGCCGCTGACCCACCGCAGCACGGTGGTGACCTCATCAAATACTCAACCAACCTCAAACGATCAAAGCTTGACAATCACCACACGAGAGACCCAATCGACCATAAATGGTTGAGGCCAGGACAATCTCCCAAAGGGTGCCACAAGAACAACGTCCCTGCCACAATAGCAAGAGGACGATCATCAAACTTTGTGCACCTAGCTGACTGACAGTCGGAGCAGAGCTAGTTGAGTACCACGGCTAGCCTAGTTAAAGGGCGTAAGGATCTCTAAGACCAGGTGACACCGAACTCCCTGACAACGTTGAGAGCTCGAAAGCACCTCTGCCAACATAAGACCAAGTCCATGAAGTTGAAGTCCCCGGTCATCTAGCGTCAAGCCCAAGACCTTGACCAACATGAGACCGAGGCCATGAACCGAAGGACATGTCCATTTAGTGTCAAGCCCAAGACCTCAACCAACATGAGATTGATGCTACAAAGATGAAGACCCCGACCATATAGTGTCAAGTCTGAGGCCTTAACCAACCTAAGAACAAGTCCACGTGGACTATGGCCTCGACCACCAAGACCGAGACCTCGCCTCACCCAAGGGCCGCCCAGCCATGAAGACTGACACCAAAGAGGTAGAGCCCCTCGATGACCGACCTGCCAAACAACAAGTATGGAAGTGCAACCTATGAACCCTAATGACCAACCTAATTCCAAAGCGGAGAAACTTAGAAAAGAAAGGAGAAATAACACAGAACATTCTTGCCAAAAAGAGTGAACTTCCATTAATCAAAAGGATCATATAATGATTATAATGTTGGCATACCGAGTTGTGTACAACAAGAAAAAAAAGAAGAGAGCATCATTCTAGGGCAACCGTACAATCTATAGGGTTCACCTCCTCGGGGGTGGTCACGTTGCCATTTGGGGCATGCTGCTCAACTAGCAGTGCCTCGACATCAAAGGGACCGTATTGCTCCAAGGTCGCGGCAATCTCAGGGTGATCATGCATGATCCTCCTCTAGCAACAAGCAAAGACGGTTTGCTAGGAGTGTAGCGAAATCATCGAGGGCAATCTGGAACTCCTTGGACTCCTTATACTTGGCGATTGCCTCCTCCTCGGCGCATAGTAGCTTCGCCTCCACCTCTTCAACCGCCTTTTGTGCTTTGTCGCGACCCTCCTTGAGCTCACGTACACGGCTCTTCAACCGTTGCAGTTCCTCATCCTTGGCCACCACCGCCTGCTTTAGCTCAGCCATTTCCACTTGCAAACAAGAAAACTCGCCCTCTCGAGCCTCGACCATTTGACGAAGGGGAACATTGAAGGGATGAGAGATCCATCACATGGATAGCTGAATCCTACAGGAAGGTAGGGTGAAATTTCAAAAATTTCTCTCTCCCATCTAGGAATCACATTTCCTGTTTTAAAAAACTGCATTTTCAAGAATCATTCTTGAACCCTAAACCAAACCAGATCTGAAACCAAAAGCTAGGAGATGGATATACCTGATACAGAGTACTAGTAACTCTCAATGAAGGTGTTCACACCCAAGGAAATCTCCAAAGACTGCTCCCACTAAAGATGACACAGTGTAGGGTGGAGCAGAATCAGCAGGGTGGTCCTTCAGCAAGAACCTGATTCTTCACCAAGAATCTGATGGAGGGCGAATGAGCACGACTTCAGATTAGTTTTTCTCCAAAAACTGATATCAAGAACACTTCTTGATCACTCCTACTGGTGGAGAACGAACTGGCAATGGCGGCAGCAATAGAGGGAGGCAAGAGCAGAAGATGGCGTCAGTCTTACAGGGCTGTCTTCTCTCTTGGATCTGAGATCTTGTTGGATGAAGTAGGGTTCGCCCTCCTCCTCTATTTATAGCTTTAAAGAGAGCAGCTCCTAATCTCATTAGGAGTTTCCTAATCCAAATCTGTATTTGAATCTGGACTCTCTTTAAGAGATAAGGATAAGCCCTTATCTTATCTGCAGATTAAGATCAACCCTCCTAATCTAATTAGGAGTTTCCTAATCTAAATCATTATTTGGATATGGACTCTCTGAGTGGATATGGATAACTCCCTATCCTATCTGTTGATCCAAATCCTAGAACCGCCACTCTTTAACTAATCAAATTGAACCAGTTCGATTTGGGCTTTAGGCCCATTAAGTCCATGTGCTCATTCAGCCTCCAAACTGTTGCCTAGTTGAGTATCCTTGTATGGCGTGGGACCCAAACATTGATCTACACATCAGCCACATGGGTTCAACCCAGCCTCTGCTACAAGGCCTGGCCGAATTCACTATAGGAAACAGTGAACCCCTGAACCCATCACCATGGGCTCTTAATGGTCCCAACACTTACACTAAGTGGTCCCGGGGTCAAGCCACCTTATAAAAACCCAAGGACTGTGGGCAGATGCAAGATTAGCCCATCAGGTATTACCCTCAATGGTCTTACACTTAACATCTCAGCTCATAATGATCAAACACTGCCCAACAAGAGGGGACCTCTCCCTCGGCTGCAAGGAACAGTGCTGCACTCTCTACTCACATGGATCCCGGGAATTAAAACCTTTTGCAAACATTTTGAAACCGTAATATATATATATATGTATATCTCTATATAAATATATTTTGCAAAACAAATTTCAACGGTTGAAATCAACTGCCGACAGTTTTGGTTTCCATCAGAGAGAGTGCATCCCCGATCATTACCTTTGTCCGACAAAGGGGCTGATCCTGTCACTATGATCACTCACTCAGATGAATTCTCGGACTGTCCCAACATACTCAGGTTTTGACCCCCTCTAAGGATCTCACTGATTGGCATATCAAAGACAACCCAATCCGACACCTAGTGCAGTATCATAATCGAGTCTAGGGGTCAGGTGTAACATTCTAGTTTTTCCCATCAATCTCCAAGGTTCAGGGCAATACTGGAATTCTAGTCTGGTTCAGGGTTTTAAAAAAACCCACACCACATGTACCTCAGGTCTCACCCTGGCAGTTGAGACAAGCCACCCCAGCCAACTTGGCGGCACATCAGTAATAGCCTTGAGCTCACGTACACGGCTCTTCAACCGTTGCAGTTCCTCATCCTTGGCCACCACCGCCTGCTTTAGCTCAGCCATTTTCACTTGCAAACAAGAAAACTCGCCCTCTCGAGCCTCGACCATTTGACGAAGGGGAACATCCTATCGACCAATGTTGCCACTGTGTAGACAGCCTGCAAATCACAAAGTCAATGAGCACAACCAAGTAAACTGATGAACAAAATGGACAGTGTAGAAACCTTATCGCAATGGACTCCTAGATAGCTGTGCTCTCCAGAACCCCGTTCATGTAGTCGTCAGTCTCTCTACGGATCCCTGGGATGCAATAAAGGGCTCTAATATGGGCCAAGTCTTGGGGTGTTAACCTATAGGGAGAAGAAGCGAAGTGACTGCCGAATCGCACAGAAGCATTGAGACCCTCTTCGGACACCACCTCTATAATTACCTCGGCCTCGTAGGCATCCCAAATTTTGGCCTCCCAAAGGACCTCAGCCTCCTCTACGACAGTACCCTCGCCCTCAAGCCCCTTGAGCTTGGCCCCATGGGCATTAGTCTTGCAGACCACGAGAGTAGTAGGCTTGGGTTGAAACCCTAGCTTGAACTCACTACCCAACGTACAAGAGCTAAATGAAGAAGAGGAAGAACAAGAAGATGAGAAAGAAGATCAAGACATCTTACTGAAGAGTAACACCGTGGAACACATGAAACACTAGTCGAGGACTAACACCCGTCAAGCTCCTAAGATCACTTTCACCCAAAATGACAAAGTGAAATGGCTTGCTACCTCCCTTTGTATAAAGGCAACCAACGGTTCAGATCAATCCAAATCAACGGTGCAGGACTTCTATTGCACTTTACACGTGATGAAGGATGATTTGGCCGGACCTAGCAAAAAGGGGACACATGGGCACAACCTGACCAAGAGATGACAACTCAGCCTAGCAAGATTAGTTCACAACAATTGAGCTCGGGTATTCAGTCACCTCGGCACAAGGGCCACCTCGGCACAGGGTCACCTCGGTGCAGGATCACCCCGGCGTATAGTCACCTCGGCACTCAATCTAGTTCGGAGCTAAAAAGACTAAAAGTATCAACTTGGGGCTACCGATCTGGACCATCACGTAACGATCCCGGAAGTCTCTCCAACAAAATCCAAACCTCACAGGATCACGCCGCGTAACGGCAAGCTTATCTTCTCCCTGCCCGGATCTGGCGGAATTGATAATCTTTATTAATTGATAACATTACCCCCAATTAAAGTGGAAGCGGATCCCATCAGGACGAAGATCCCGGAACCGGTCCGCTAAACCCACAAGGGCTCAACTATATAAAGGCACAAACCCCAATGACATAAGGTACACGTGATTTTTCTACTCTCTAGCTCTCTAAGCTCTCAAGGCTTTTCAACTCGCATCAGTTTACTAACTTAAGCATCGGAGTGACCTCGTCGGGTTAGCCACCCCGGGTTCTCTGATCCTTTCTTGTAGATTCACCTAGCTCACTGCCCGACTGGAAGCCGGATCATCCGCCAGCAGGGAGTAGTCAGATCACGCAACATCAATTGGCGTCGTCTGTGGGAACTTGATCAAAAAGTCATCTCTCTTACAAGCTATCAACTTTCTGAATCAATGGCATCTTCCAGTCACACCGGACAGAGCAACGAGAAGAACGTCTCCAGGGGGCAACCTCAACTTCCTTCAGTGTGCATTGGCTAGTTCACCATCCCACTTACTGTGGCTAGGGTTCCAACACTGACCATGCCACCAAACACCACACAGGTAAACGCCCCACTTCCCCCAGTGGTAGGTGTAACCTTTTGTGAGCCGTTTGTGGTTCCCCCTGGAGTTGGACAGTCACATTTTGACAACCTGGTGCAGTGTGTGCAGGCTATCCAGGTCCAAATGCAGCAAGTTCAGCAATTCCAACAGTACCAACAATACATGTTCTACCAGCAGTACCAGTAGCAGTTCCCCCCACTGCCGCAGAACCAGCAGTAGATTCCACCTCAGCACCCAGGGGCCCAGCATAATCAGAACAGACCACCTCGTGTAAACTAGAACATTCAATCTCCCCACCGAGGCGAAGAAACCTCCCAAGTCCTAGTTCCTCCCAAGAATCAGGTCTCACCCCGTGGGAGGGGAGATGGTCAAGTCACTCCACCTACTTCGCAAGGGAACCTCGGAAACAGGTCCGAGGATACTCAGCCTAACAAGGCCAATCTTCCTCGGCATTCGCAACAAGAAGGTGGATCGCTCGCAGGTAACCGGTTCGGGGTTCTGCATGCAAACTCAAGGCAAGGCCTCTCCGTCCATGACAACCAACCCCAGAATCCCACAAGGAACCAGGAGTTACCTCACGGCAGAACAATACTAGAGCATACCGAGATTAGTAGCACCAATGCCGAGCCGATAAAGAAGCAGCAATGGAGGCATCACAAGGCATGCTGTACTTCAGCTTAGAACAGCCAACCAGTGAGACCGAACCAACAAGAACAGGCTAAAGGTAAGGAGGAGGCGAGATCAGTAGCTACAAAGGCCGATCCTCCCTTACTTTTTGGGTCGTCTCCCCTGTCTCCTGAGCTCTTGGCGACCCCGATGCCCAAAGATTTCAAAATGCTTCCCCTAGACAAGCATGACAGGTCTTTTGACCCTAATGATCATGTGGATTCCTTCCAGTCCTAGATGCAACTAGCTGGGCCTGACAAATCTTGCATGTGTGTGGCTTTCTCCACCACTTCCAGTCCCAGATGCACTAGCAAGAAGTGCCCGAGGTCGCATGAGAGCCTCCTCAACGTGATTCAAAGAGAAGGGGAGTCGATTAGAAGCTACATCAAAATGCTTCAACGATACCTGCCTGCAAATCCCCAACTTAGACCCGGTGGTAAGACTCATGGCAGCCAAGAAGGGAATAACTCACAGAGAGTTCAAATGGCATGTGGTGGCCAATAAACCTAAAGACATCATAGAATTCCTTAAGCTAGTCGATCAGTTCATTGGAACCGAAGAGGAGAAGAACCAAAAGATTGACAACCCAACAGAAAAAAGAAAAAGAGACAGTGACAACGCAGGAAATGACAGGAACAAAAGAAGAAAGAGTAAGTCCCCGAGTAGAGGAGGAAACAAGTCTGGGAGCCGATCTCCTTCGCGATCTCACAAGTCGAGTCGGCGCTCCAGGACCCCACCTGTTGAAAGGACGAACTACACACCTCTTAACGCTAAGCGAGGAGAAATCCTAATGGCCATCAAGGACTCCTCCTTTGTCAAGTGGCCTCCTAGGTTGAGAGGAGATCCCGCAACAAGAAACAGGAACATCTACTATCACTTCCATAGAGATCAAGCGCATAGTACAGAGAACTGAAGAAACCTCCGCGACGAGATAGAGGAGCTCATCCACCACGGGTACTTGAAAAATTTTGTACAGTGAGAAGAAAGAAGCCAGGCAGATCAACAAGCAGACCGGCAGAGGGACTAGAGAAATAATGCCCCCGAGTCCAGCAACAGGTAGAATGAGCATCCACCACGGCAGTTGCCCGAGGAGAGACCGATTCGCGGAGTAATCAATATGATTACTGGCCGGTCCATCATCATGTGGTGTACTTCGGCAGCAGGACGAACCTCAGTCCGCGAACTAGAAAACGAGGAGCAAAACCCACCAAAGCGACCTCAACTTGAATAGCCAATTTACTTCATAGAGGTTGATGCGCGTGGGATCCAGTATCTTCACGATGATGCTTTGGTGATAAAACTGAGGCTCAATGACCTTGAAGTCAAGGGCATCCTGGTGGACTTAGGTAGCTCAGCAGACAAATTGTTCAATGACACCTTCAACAAGTTGTAGCTCAAGAAAAGCGACCTAAAGCTGATAGACACTCCCCTGGTAGGCTTTAGCGGCGAAGAAGTCAGACCTCTTGGGTGCATCTCAGTACCCGTAGAGGCCGGCACGTGGTCGAATATCGTGAGGTTCGAGCACATGTTTCTGGTGGTCTTAACTCCCTCTCCTTACAATGCCATAGTAGGATGACCCATCGCGCATGCCCTACGTGTGGTAGTATCTACCTACTACCTGGCAATGAAGTTCCCAACGGATTATGGAGTAGGGGTTGTGTAAGGTGACCAACTTGAATCTCGCAAGTGCTATGTAGCTGCCCTCAAAGGGAAAGCAAAACTAGTGGCTAACATCGAGCTCGAGCGATCAATGGAGTATGCCGACGAGCGAGCTGCACCAACAGAGGAAACGGTCCATATCCCGATCTCAACCGATGACCCAACGAAGACGCTCCCGATCGGTGCTTCGATTGAGGAGCCACTTCGCTCTCAGCTGGTAAGCTTCTTACTACAAAGTTTAGATATATTTGCTTGGTCTACGACAGAGATGCCCGGAATAGATTCTAAGGTTCTAACTCATAAGTTAAATACCGATCCCCTAGTCAGGCTAGTTAGACAGAAAAAGTGCAACCTCGCCCCAGAACGCGGAAGGGTAGTCGATGAAGAGGTCGGGAAGCTCTTAGCGGCAGACTTCATCAGAGAAGTCCATTACCCGAGCTTGGTAGCTAACCCAGTTCTGGTAAAAAAGGCCAACGACAAGTGGCGCATGTGCGTCGATTACACCGACCTGAATAGAGCCTGCCCGAAAGATTGCTTTCCGTTGCCCAAGATCGACCGCATAGTGGATGCGACCTAAGGGCATGAGTTGTTAAGCTTCCTCGACACCTATTCCGGTTATAACCAAAATAGGATGGACCCCACCAATGAAGAAAAGACTGCCTTTATAATCGAGCTCGGGTTGTATTGCTACAAGGTTATGCCCTTCGGACTAAAAAATGTCGGGGCAACCTTTCAAAGACTTGTAAACAAAATTTTTGAGCCGTTAATCGGTAATAAAGTCGAATGCTATGTTGATGACATGGTCGTGAAGACCCAGTATTCAAATTTTTTGTTAGATGATTTGCAAAGCGTTTTTCAAATTTTACGAAAATATAATATGAAATTAAATCCCAACAAGTGTGTCTTCGGGGTAACCTCGGGTAAATTTTTGGGTTATATAGTCAACCGATGTGGCATCAAAGCCAACCTAGAAAAAATAAAGGCCATCTTAAATATGAGACCACCCCGCAAACTAAAAGAGGTTCAGAGGCTGAATTGCTAGATAGCCGCCCTGAGCCATTTTATGTCCAATTTGGCAGATTGGTGCCTACCCGTTTTTAAAGCCATAAAAAAGAGTAAGACTTTGAGTGGACTACAGAGTGTCAGCTCGCCTTCGACGAGCTGAAAAGATACTTAGTTAGCACCCCGGTTCTGACCAGACCCGAGGAAGGGGACATATTAAAGTTGTACCTCTCCACGAGTGACGAGGTGGTCAGCTCGGTACTAATCAAAGAGGTAAATCGGGTCCAATGACCCATCTACTATGTTAGCAAAGTTTTGCAGGATGCAGAAACCAGGTATCCGGAGATTGAGAAACTAGCGTACGCGGTAATCATAGCATCTCGCAAGGTTCGTCCATACTTCCAAGCCTTTGAGACTGATCCTACTCAAGCTCGAGGTGTCTGGTAGATTGACGAAGTGGGCTATCGAACTAAGTGAATACGACATCTGGTATGAACCTCAAACGGCCATCAAAGCTCAAGCCTTGGCCGACTTTGTTGCAGAATGTACATTTAGTACCGCAACTCCCGAGCTGGTCGAGCTCAAACAGATGATGGAAGCATCAACCAGTGCGGCACTGGTCCCAGTCAGAGCAGGTCCAGCCTAGGACGAGGAGCCCTGAATTCTTCATGTTGACGGCTCATCCAACCAACAAGGAAGCGGTGCAGGAATAATTCTGTACGGCCCAAGCAAGGTGATGCTGGAATACGCACTCTGGTTTGGGTTCGTGGCATCGAACAACGAAGCAGAGTACAAAGCATTAGTCGTCGGGCTCACCCTAGCAAGAGAAATGAAGGCAAAACACCTCATCATATGTAGCGACTCTCAGCTCGTGGTCAACCAAGTCAGCGGAGTATGAAGCTCGCAACCCCACCATGGCTGCTTTCTTGACCAAAGTTAGGGAGATCCTGCGCGGCTTCATTTCTTACTTCATCAGATAGATTTCGTGGTCCGAAAACGCCGAGGCTGATGCCTTGTCCCGATTAGCCAACACAAGCCACAAAACCATGCGGACCGTGTATATAGAGGACCTACCTCAGCACAACATTCTCGGGGGGGGGCAGGAGAGGTCACTCCTGTAGAGCAAGTAGAACCGAGCTGGATCGACCCACTCATGAGTTACCTGCTTCACGGGACCCTCCCTACAGAATGCAATGCAGCCCGAAGGGTATAGCACCAGTCGGCTAAGTACGTCATTATAGACGGACAGATGTACAGAAGGTCCTTCACCCTCCCCAACTTGCGCTGCTTGCGACCCTCAAAGGCTGAGTACGTATTCTGCGACACCCATGAAGGCTTGTGCGGCAGACACTTGGGGGGCAGGGTTCTCGCATAGAAGGTGTTACGACAGGGCTACTACTGGCCCACGATGAAGGCAAACGCACTTGACCTCATCAAGAAGTGCGATAAGTGTTAGAGGCACGCTAACATCCACCACCGACCTGCTACCGATTTGAAATACCTCGGTAGCCCGTGGCCCTTCGCACGATGGGGAATCGACATACTTGGCCCATTCCTGCCAGCAACAAGACTGAGGAAATTTCTAGTCGTAATAGTAAACTATTTTATGAAGTGGGTGGAAGTTGAACCTCTAGCAACAATCACAGCCCGCAACATACAAAACTTCTTTTGGATGAACATAGTGTGTCGCTTCGGGCTACCTTGGGTACACATCTCCGACAATGGGAAGCAATTTGAGGATATCAAGTTTTAGAATTGGAGTGTCGAAATGGGAATTCAAAAAAATTTCACCTCGGTGGCACACCCCCAGGCGAACGGGCAAGCGGAAGTCACCAACAGAGCTTTACTTCGCGGACTGAAAGCTCGTTTAGCTCGAGCCAAAGGATTGTAGGTAGACGAACTGCCCAATGTACTCTATGCCTACCGGACTACCATCAAGGCTATCACAGGTGAGACTCCCTTTAATCTCACTTACGGCACAGAAGTGGTGATCCCAACAGAGATCAAGGTGCCTACACTACACTTGGAGGCCTATGACAAAGAGACGAATGATGACAGGCTCCGTACTAACCTGGACCTGGTAGAAGAAGTACGAGACCTGGCATACATCCGGACTGCAGCTTACCAACAAAGAGTAGCTCGGTACTATAACGCTCAGGTCAAAAAGCGACACTTCCGTGTCGGTGACCTGGATCTTCGAAAGGTTATGGTACCTGAGCCCGGCGTTGGTAAGCTCGGTCTGAATTGGCAAGGTTCGTACCGAGTAAGACGGGTATTCGGGGAAGGTACGTATGAGCTCGAGACTTTGGAAGGGAAGCAAGTACCTTGAGCGTGGAACATCAACAACCTAAGAAGATATTACTTGTGATCACCGAATTGGAGAGAGGACTGCGAGTCACTCCAAGAAGCCCAAGGGCCATGATGTCGAGTTGACATAAGACCTCAGCACTACGATAAGTCCCAGTCGCCTCTTCGGCATGGGCAGACTAGTCCTAGTCGCCCCTTCGGCATAGGCAAATCAGTTCTCATGCCTAAGGTATAGACAGTTCGGGTACAAACCCTACTATGTATAGCCCACCTCGGCATATAACGATAGGTTAATCCCATTGGAAGTCAGGCCCGACGGCTCGACACTAAGGGATAACCGACACTTAAGCGAGTAGCCCGTGTGCAGACAGGTCGGGTATATACCCTACAATGTCCGCCCACCTTGGCATACAATAATGCGAAGTTACCCTTACTTGAAGTCCAACTCGTTAACTCGACAGTTCGGGTTAACCAACACTTAGAAAAAATTCTCCTATTTGGTATAGTTTGCCAATTCGGGAGTCATTTACACTTGGAAAATTTCTTGCATAGAGAGCCAAAATATTTGTATTTCATTGATGTAAAGATTTGAGTACAAAAAAAGAGAAGAAAAAAGAGAAACTTTCATTATGAACCGAGCTTGGAGGCTCAGGGTATACATCATTAAAGGGCCAAGAAGAGGCATCTAATCACTTCGGGGCTCCTCACCCTTGTCGGAGGCTTCGGCAGGAGGATCCGTCTCCATGCGGTTCTTGCCAGCACTGGTCTCCTCATCATCATCAAATAGGTCATTGTCGCTTTCTGCGTCGAAGTCTGGATCTTCCCCTTCTTCATACTCCCGAAGAGTTTGGCCGCGGGGATGTCCATGATAGTTGCAACAAAAACGAACTATTAGAAGTAGTACCAAAATAAAACAAAGGAAATACAACAAACAACGACCTACCAGGACTCAGACCGACCTGCACGAGCTTCTCCTCAGTCACAAAGTCTACGAACTTCAAGCCGAGCTCCGCCCAAGATCGAAGTGCCTCCCTTGTCTTCAGGTCCAATTGGACACCGGGGTCCTGGATGGCTGCCCCCAATGGGTCGGGAAATGCCACCCCTCAGTGTTGCGGATCACAAAATAACGCCTCTTCCAGGCCGAGACCTTGTTTGGGAGCTCGTGCAAAAGTTTGAAGCCAGGACGAGGTGATAGGTAATAAGTTCGCCTGTGATCGAGCATAACACAGGACGAGTTCTTTTTAATGGAAAGAATAAAGGAAAAGATGTCGAGGTCAAGAGGAAGGTTGTAGTCATGGAAAAGGGAGATGGTTCCTACTACATTGTGGATGGAGTTCGGGTGCAACTGATCTATGGTGATGTTGAACAACTTTATGACTTCAACTATCTAAGGGTGAAGTGGAAGACGAAGACCAGCTACGAGTTGTTCCTCGAAGATCACAATCTACTAGGGATCGTGCTCCCAAGGGGACACTGTACACGAGGTCGTTGGGAAGTTTGTACCGAGCTACTAGGGAGAGGAGTCTGTTCGCCGTCATTGTTGATGGGCCAAAGTTATCTGGCTGCCGACCTCAATGCGAGGTGGAAGCCAGGTCACCAGATGCCTCTCAGTCCCCCAGGGTGAGCCCACCTCAGGAGGACCGTGGACCGCATCCTGACCCGAAGTAACCTCCTCAGTAGGACAAAGATTTGCGGCCTAAGCCGAGGTACCCACCTCAGCTCCAGCAGATTCGCCGCTCCCATCTAAAAGGCTATCAAAACAAAAGATAGACATAATGGAAAGACGTGGAATCGAAAAGGAGAGCTAGGGAAGAGTCACCAAAAGAAATATCGGAGAAAGGAAGACGGCCTTGAAACAACACCGAACTAAAGAGACACTGAACTGAAGGACTCGAGCGCGACCTCAGATTGAAGATTAGCGGACTTGTGGTGAAGAAAATTAGTCCCTTAGCCCCTATTTATAGTCGGTGTACCCAGGAATCAATGATTGAGATCGTCATGATCCAACGACTCCTAGGAAAACCAGTTGCATGACCCTCGAGGTTGAAATTGGTTTAGTGCATGTTTTGACATCCGCAGAGTTTATAAAATGGCTTGACGTCTGTGCGTACACCTGACGCAACCTGGGTTATTCCTGGTTGAGCCGAGCAGCCGAACTGGTCCAACCAATGATTCGCCCGTCAACCTCCTAGACCTCGTGCCAAATCCACCTGGACTTGTCATTAACTCCACTCCCCGCATTGGGTTGAGACCCCTAGCTTGGGGAGTGGGGGGCAATTGATGAAGGATGATTTGGCCTGACCTAGCGAATAGGGGACACGTGAGCACGACCTGACCAAGAGATGACAGCTCAGCCTGGCAAGATTAGTTTGCAACAATTGAACTCGAGTATTCAGTCACCTTGGCACAAGGGCCACCTCGACACAGGGTCACCTCGGTGCAGGATCACCCTGGCGTATAGTCACCTCGACACTCAATCCAATTCGGAGCTAAAAAGACTGAAGTATCTGCTTAGGGCTACCAATCTGGACCATCACATAATGATCCCAGAAGTTTCTCCAACAAACTCCGAACCTCACGGGATCACGCCGCGTAACGACAAGCTTATCATCTCCCCGACTAGATCGGACGGAATTGATAATCTTTATTAATTGATAATGTTACCCCTCAATTAAAGCGGAAACAGATCCCATCAGAATGAAGATACCGGAACCGGTCCGCTAAACCCGCGAGGGCTCAACTATATAAAGGCACCAACCCCAATGACATAAGGTACACGTGATTTTTCTATTCCTAGCTCTCTAGCTATCTAAGCACTCAAAGCTTTTTAGCTCGCATCAGTTTACTGACTTAAGCATCGAAGCGACCTCGCCGGGTTAGCCACCTCGGCTTCTCTAATCCTTTCTTGTATATTCACCTAGCTCGCTACCCGACTGGAAGCTAGATCATCCTCCAGTAGGGAGTAGCCAGATCGCGCAACATCAACACGCACGTCAAATTGCTTGATCCACACATCAAACCGGTCTCACCTCGAACAGCCAACTCAAGGACAATAGAGTTCCTCAACCAAGGACCTTAAACTCTTCCACCCATCTATGGCTGAGCGCTACACTCCTCAACTTTGGAAATGGGGGAGTGGTGTTTGGGTGATTACCTAGCTGGCCTAAGAGTGCTACGTGGTTGACACTATGGTCACCCTATTCGGGCTGCGTCAGTATTAATCGCATAATAGGAGAGCACGATGAGGAAGGAGTGTCCTACATGGACAAGGAAGCGGACTCCACCGGGCAAGAGGTAACCCCCCGAAGACATCACCAGACAACCTCATCCCAACAACCTTGAAAGTCCTATCCGACCAAAACATGGGTATTCAGCTATAAATAGGCATCCCACACTCAAGGTAAGGAACCTTTTTGGGAACTCATCATTCTCTACCTCTCCACACTATCTCTTTGTCTCGGAACCAGCATTGCCTCAACCAGCTCGTCCTGGGCAACCCTTTTTACCCTACTAACTTAAGCATTGGAGTGCCTACCTAGGAAATAACTCCTTAAGCCTTTAACTCTTCTTGTGGTTGTAGATCTCATTGTCCGACTTCGTCCTTCCACCTCAGCCTCGTCAAGTTGGCATGACTATTTGACTACATCCTCGGTTTGGAACACCTTGGATTAGACAACTTCAGATGGGATGCTATCCGAGGTTAGGGCATTGGATATTGATGCCAGTACGGCCAAGGTCAATGACAAGGACGATGCCAAGGCTACTAAAGTCGATGTGGAGTCGAAAGGTTAAGCCCTCAAGAGGAGATTAGGGGAGCAATTTGGCTTGGCTCCATGTAGCCTTTCTCTGGCCAACCTGGCTCAAATCTGGTAATTGTATCACATTCCTGAGGAGTATGAACTAAGGTGTCCTGGGATCGAGGAGTGGGCCACTGCGGCCCATCCCGAGGAGATTTGTGTGTACGTCCACAGTCTGATTGCCAGCCATAGATTTTCTTTAGATCATGGGGTAGTGGTTGTTCTGAGGTGGTATCAATTCTTGCTTGTTTAGTTGATGTTGAACTCGTTTTGGTACCTGGTCGGACTCTACTACTGCACTCTCAAGGAGATTGAGATGACCCTGCCAATGTTTAGATATTTCCTCTACCTAAAGAAGCACAAGTAGGGGTACTACTACCTGTCGGCTAGGTCGAACACCAAGGTGCTCATCGGGGCACCCTCTTCCATTAAACATTAGAAAGAAGGTTTTTTCTTCGTAAAGCACCAAGGAGGTTGGTTATTTCCCCTCACCCAATCCACTCCGAAGACCAAGGACAAGGACCCTTCCAAAGTCGAGCTATTGGGGGAGGAGATAGATGTCGTGAGGAGTATAGTGTAGGTGCACATTGGGGAGTACACAATGTCTTGACTGTTAACCCTTGCTGGACTGATGTGCCTTTTAGGTGACCAATGTCAATCCGGTCTATAGGTTGCATGGTCTATTCTTGGTGAGCCTCTGTCTTTACTTGGTTCTAACCCCGTGGTGATTTGTGTAGATTCAGACATGGTTGGTGTTGAGGAAAGAGCTCAACATATGCAGGTCATGGCTGTGAGGAAGGTGTAGAAAGTGAGGACCTCAGGCACACAATCCGGGGCCACAGAGCATCAACCCCATTCATTGGAGTGCACGCTTTGACAAGCGAAAAGGCCAAGGACAATGGAGGAAGTCGTGGTGGTTAATTCCGAAGAAGCCATGACCCAACTCGAGCGGTCTTCATCAAAGAGGGGGATGCTCCAGAGTACGCAACGACCGAGGCTTCGGTCAGCATATATGTGCCACAAGGGTTGATTCGGCCAAAAGACACCCTTTCAAGGAAGGGAAAATCGACCAATGGATGGTTGAACCATGCTAGATGGCTGGGTGAAATATCAAAAATTTTCTTGCACCCTTCTAGGAATCGTATTCCTAGTTTTAGAAAAACTGCATTTTTCAAGGATCGTTCTTGCACCGAAGCCGGACCAGAACTGAAACCAAAAGAAAGAGAGAAATATACTTGATATGGATTCCAAAAGTGTAGCTCCCAAAGTGGTAGTTCATGCCCAAACTGAATTCCAAAATCAGCTTCCACAGAAGATGGCGCAGCTTGAATTGAAGCCAGTTCAACAACACAAATTTCAGCAAAACTATGATACAACACCTTTGATCAAACAAGGGAGGTGAGCACGAATTGGTTCTAATATTTTTTTTTTGCAAAAATCAGAAGTCAGAACTGATCAAGGTCAGTCCAAGACTAGAGGTCGAATTAGGGTTTCTGGGGCGGCAAGAACAGAGAAAGAGAACTGAAAGCAGAGTTATCCAAAGCAAATTTCGATCTCCTCTTTTCTTAGCCTTAAGGATCACCACTCCTAATCGAATTAGGAGGTTCCTAATCAAAATCTTTATTTGGATTTGGACTCTTAAAGTCGATAAGACTTATCCTCTTATCCTAATGGTTGATCCAAACCCTTATCCAAACCCAAATTCTTCCAAATCACATGACTGCTTAAATTGTCATGTGACACCCTAACTAATCCAATTAATCATGGGCTTTAGGCCCCAATAAGTAAGTGGCTCATGTCCCAAGGTAGTTGCTGGCCCATTTAGGTTCACTTTGTATAGAGTGGGACCCTAACAAAGACCTTACATAAGTCGACATGAGTTTGACCTAGCCTTTGTGAAAAGGCCTAGCCGAATTCACTGTCAAGTACAGTGAACCCCTGAGTCGATCAGTATGGGCTTCTAATGGGCCCAACATTTACAATAAATGATCATTGAGTCCAGCTATCCTATGAAAGCCCAAGGACAATGGACTTAGTAAGATATAGCCCATCAGGTAACAACCCTTAATGGTCTCTTACACTTAACCTCTCAACCTATAATGATCAAACACTTCCCAACAGGGAAGGACCTCTCCCCTGGCTGCAAGGTGTAGTGTTGCACTCTCTTCTCGGATGGATTCCGGGAATTAAAACCTTTTGCAAACATTTTTTTTTAAAAACATAATATATATTATCATATAAATATATTTTGCAAAAAAAATCTCAAACACGGTTGAAATCGACAACCGGTAGTTTTGGTTTCCTTCAGAGAGAGTGTAGTCTTGATCATTCACTTTGTCCGACAAAGGGGCTAATCATGCCACTATGATTACCCACTCGAGTGAATTCTCAGATTGCCCCTAACATACCCAGGTTTTGACCCCCAAAGGATCTCACTGATTGGCATATCAATGATATCCCAATCCAATACCCAATGAAGTATCATAATCAAGTCTACGTGTTATGTATAACTTTCTAGTTTTTCCCATCAGTCTCCAAGGTTTAGGGCATAACTGGAAATTGGTTCGGGTTTAGTGTTTCAAACAAACACACACTACATGTGCTTCGGGTCCAACCCTGGCAGCTGAGACAAGCTGACCCAACCTTCTTAGCAGGATAAACTCTCAAGTCTATCCAACGGTTGAAAACATTCTAAACTAACATGAGTCTCATAAGTGTCCAGATTAAGGGATAATTACACAGAAATACACCAATCATAACATGAAACAATTATGCACTTGTACTCATTTGCAATAAATGTATCAATACACCAATTAGATTGGACCTAAGGGCATAAACTATCTAACTGCTCCTAGTTGCACTTAGGTCTATTCAGGTACAAGCCTCAGTCCTATATTGTCCACGTGTTTCTCAAACACTTTCTGTGTCAATGGCTTAGTCAGTGGGTTTGCCACATTTTTCGCTGATGCTAACTTTTGAATTTGGATGTCCCCTCTACCAATAATCTCCCATGGATCCAATGTTATCACACAACAATGGAATTGGTGATATGGTAGGAATCTAAATTCCAAGATGAACAACTTCATCCATTAGGCAGTCTCACTTACGACAATGTGCTTGGCCTCAGCTGTAGACTATTTTTTCTTACTACACAGGACCCCATCGTGAAGATGTAATCAGATGTAGACGTTCTATTATTTGGGTTTAACTAGAAGTCAGTATCAGTATACCTGACCATCTGTAGTGAACTACCATCGAAGACAAGACAATACTCTTTAGTCCTCTGAAGGTATTTAAGGCGTGGGTTCCCGGCAGCAGTCGTGGGTTACAACACAAGAAGGTGATGCTGGTGACGATTCACTATCTCACTATCATTGAGATTGAGAAAAGAAGGTAAATAGTGATGGATTCCCGACTGCGATTCACTGTCTCACTGTCATTGAGACTAAGACTGAGAAAAGAGAGATAGAGGTGACGAGATGGCGACGACGGTGATGGCCGGTGACGGACCAATGGTGGTTGCTCGAGCAGCATCTGGCAACGGCGAAGGGAGTGACGGAGGTCGGAGGGTTAGGGTTTTACACTTTTACTTTAGGGTTTTGAGAAGATGAGAGAGAGGTGGTAAGGAGGTTTAGGTTCATTCGAATGAAAGCATTCGCTTTTGAGATTTTCAAACTCATTATTCATTAAGCCATTAGTTAATTTTTTTCTTTTTTCAATCTTTATATTATATAATAATAAGATATATATATTATATATAATATATTAATATATATAATCTTTATATTATATATATAATCGGTTCGGATAGTTATTGGAACAGATCAATGCATATCTGGATTTGATCCGATAATTTAATCGATAAAAAAATGATATTCAAATTCGACCGAATATCAAATTCGAACTATCCAAAATCCATTTGATTATGCTGAATCTCGGATTCTAATTTGAATTTTTGAATATCGTTTACAAGCATACTTCTTGGAGTTCTCCATGTTGTACCTGTTGACAATCTTGTCAATGTAAGTATATTGGGATAATCCTATTATCCTCTTTGATCTATATCTATAGAGTTGAAGTCCCAAGATGTAGGAGGCTTCTCCAAGATCAGTTAGGGAGAATTGCTACGAAAGCCATACCTTCGTCATAGTCAACATTCCTACATCATTTCCAATGAGCAGAATGTCTTCTACATAAAAAACCAAAAATGTAACAATGTCTCCCACTGATTTCCTATAAAACAGGGTTCATCTAGATTCTGGGCAAAGTCAAACTGTTTACCCGCTTTCTTCTTAGGCCTCTTCTTGCCCTTCCTCTTTCTTTTGCCCGATTTGCCACCTTCAACAAGCATGACTACCGGTTTGTCCTTCTTAATCAGTTCTTCAGCCCTCTACAACATATTGTTGAGTTCTTGAAGGCTAACTTTTAGCTTGTTCATGTTGTAATTCATGACAAACTGATTAAATGAGTGAGGCAAAGAGCTTAGGATGTCATCGGTCTTTGTATCACCACCGAGCTGGGATTCAAGTGCCTCTAGTTCATTTATGTACTCCATCATTCACATGATGTGGTCATGAATAGCTTGGGGACCTTCTATCTAGAAGAACGATTCTACTCTTCATACATAGTCTTTAGACTATACAGAATGTCTTTGTAGATTTCGATCTTATCAAATTGCCTCTAGATTGCATTATCTAAAGATGCTACAACGTAACACTGGGCAAGAGAAATCCCCTCTTCCCATTCCTGATATTCCCTCCCACGTGCTTTAGAAGCCTTGTCACCTGGACATTCCGGAGCTAGGTTCTTAGCAACCTTGTCCAATTTCTCACACGTAAGGACTAGATTAAGGTTACGGTACCAGTCAACAAAGTTAGGACCCTTAAGTTTGTTGTCATCCAACAATTTGGCGAATTGTCCATGTGCCATTTCTGATAAAAGGCAACAGATATTAGTCCATGACCTAAAATTATTTCATGTTATCTTACATAGAATGGTATTTTATCTATGTTCCATCTCTATTTATTCATCTCTAAGATTTCCTTCCTATATCAGTGACGAGGACATGGTATATGTCCTTGGAAATGTGGGAAATCACATAAGTGCATGGAACTAACAGTTTCAGCTGCAAAATCCCACCACTTTCTGTGAATGATCAGATTTCCATCCATTCAATGAGATTTCCCTTTGGCCTCCATCAAACAAGGTTCATTGCCATTTTAGGTTAAACCTTTCTATTTGGTAAGTGTTGGCCCATCATATCGTGGACCCCAAGGTACTACGAAAGAGTCTTCCATTTTAGGATAGGCCTCTCCCACATCGGTATATGACGTCCCTATCATCTCATGAAGCAATCCCACCAACTGGACCAACAAAATGGATAACCCAATTTTATGGTGCATCTCCACCCACCAATACAACCTGTTTTCATGCTAATGACGGAAGGCCTTTAGAGAATTCATCATATGAAATTCCCTATCTCTTACACTTATCTTAATCCAAAGGGAACAAGAAAACAATTCCTAGGTCTGATTTAGGTCATACCAAAGTGGCTCCCACTGACTTTCATGAAGTCGGATTCATATGGGCCCAAAACGGGCTAGGGTTCCACGATGTTCCTCTTGGGGAGGAAGCAGGTCAGGGACCCATTGAAAAGGGGAGATCATCCAATGATCTAAGGGCATCAAGGCAATGATGTGCATTCAGCCATGATGTTCACAGAGAGACACATACATCTAAACATGGGCCAAGCACTTATGACCCATGAACGAATCACATTCAGCACATCACAAGCACAAGCACAAGCACAAGCACAAATTGATCCAATCAATCAAAAGGCTTGTGAAACCCTAATTAATTTTAACACACAATCATCCCATTAAAGGCCAAAAAATTATCCAATAATTTCATCATGGTATATGGGCTAAATTGCAAAAAGTAGTTCGGCCCACATAGTAGTTAAACCTGTTCATGGGTCGGGCCGGGCTTTCACTTGTCACTAATGAATATATACTAGGCCCGAGCCCAGCTCAACCAATGGGCCTATAACTTGGGCCCGAGCCCGGCCCTGGTAAAAAGCCCGAAACCCGAGCCCGAGTCCAAAGCCCAACCTAATTGAAAAAAAAAACAATTTTCCCTATTTAAATTAGAATTAAAAATTCAGATAGTATTTATTTTCTATTTAAATGAACACTGGGCCTACAAGATGGTATTTTTCTCTTTCTTTTATATTTTAAAACACAATTTTACATTCTTAAATCAAAAAATTTATTCAAATGGACATAATCACATAACTAATTTTAAGTTTAATATTAGGTCGGGCCGGGCTATTTTGACAAAACCCGAGCCCGGCTCAAATTTATTGCGGGCCGGGCTTTTTGGCCCGAATTTAAACCTGCGGGCCTATAAGCATGTTCAAGCCCGTCCGGGGGTCGGGTCGGGTCGGGCCGGGCCGGCCCATGAACAAGTTTAATAGCAGTAATGCTGAAATGGGTTAATGTGCTTTAACTTAACATAAACAGGGTCTTCAAAACATGACCCATAGGGCTGTAACCGATTTTGAGCCACCTAAAATGTGACCCATGGGGTTGTAATCAGACCCCATTGAACCATTGGTCTGACCTAACTAGTTTGGACCAAACTAAGTTAAATCAGCCTAGGGTTTAGTGTTCAAAACATGCAACAATTCATTAGAATCAAATCTGAAATTTTTAACAGCTGAATATTGACAATCAATCACAAAAAAAATAAATAATCTGGGGCTGCAAGTGTGATGGTTTGAATCTAATCCGGATGAACTACAAACCTGCAAAAAACTGTTAATCGCAGATTGCAGTTTTTCTGCAAAATCTTCCATCTCCTTCTCCGCACGCTCCACCAAGTCTTCCAATGTAAAAAAATAGAAAAACCTAATTTTCTATTAATTACATTTGAATAAATCCTAATACATTTTTTCTAAAAAGAAAAATAATTATTTATAGACCAATAATCAAATAAATAATTTCTTGGATGCACAGATCTTGGCACCAATAAAGAATTCAATCTCCATCGCACAAACAACCCAAGAACCAAAGAAATAAAAATAGAACAATTCTAAAATTATATCAAAATATAATAAAATTAATTTCATATCAAATCGCCCAAAATCTAAGAACCGATTTCTCAGAGAACTGTAAACTGCACAAATCGGCCAGAATAGTTCTACCAATTTCAGTTCTGTTTCAGATCTACTTTATTTCAATTCAATATTGAACCTTTGGCTCTAATACCATTGAAAGAAGGGGAAATCCATCATATGGATGGCCGAACCATGCTAGATGGCTGGGCGAAATTTCAAAAATTTTCTTGCACCCTTCCGAGAATCGTATTCCAAGTTTTAGAAAAATTGCATTTTTCAATGATCGTTCTTGCACTGAAACTGGACGAGATTTGAAACCAAAGGGAAGGGAAAAGTATACTTGATATGGATTCCACAAGCATAGATCCCAAAGTGGTAGTTCACGCCCAAACTGAATCCCAAAACCAGCTTCCACTAAAGACGACACAACTTGAATTGAAGCCAGTTCAGCAACACAAATTTCAACAAAACTATGATCCAACACCTTGGATTGAACAAGGGAGGTGAGCACAAATTGGTTCTAATATTTTCTTGCAAAAATCAAAAGTCAGAACTGATCAAGATCAGCCCAAGAACTGGAGGTCGAATTAGGGTTTCTAGGGCAGCACGAACAGAGAAAGAGAACTGAGAGCAGAGTTATCTGGAGCATATTTCGATCTTCTCTTTTCTTAGCCTTAAGGATCACCACTCCTAATCGAATTAGGAGGTTCCTAATCCAAATATTTATTTGGATTTGGACTCTTAAAGTGGATAACACTTATCCTCTTATCCTAATGGCTGATCCAAACCCATATTCGCCCAAATCACATGATTGCTTAAGTTGTCATGTGAGACCCTGATTAGTCCAATTAATCATGGGCTTTAGGCCCCAATATGCAAGTGGCTCACGCCCCTAGGTAGTTGCTCGCCCATTTAGGTTCACTTTGTATGGCGTGGGACCCCAACAATGACCTTACATGAGCTCACATGGGTTCATCCTAGCCTCTATGAAAAGGCCTGGCCAAATTCATTGTCAAGTACAGTGAGCCCCTGAGTCTATCAGTATGGGCTCTTAATGGGCCCAACATTTACAGTAAATGATCATTGAGTCCAACTATCCTATGAAGGCCTAAGGACAACGGACTTAAGTAAGATATAGCCCATCAGGTAAATAGCCCTTAATGGTCTTTTACACTTAACCTCTTAGCGATAATGGTCAAACATTGCCCGATAGGGAATGACCTCTCCCCTAGTTGCAAGGTGTAGTGTTGCACTCTCTGCTTAGATGGGTCCTAGGAATTAAAACCTTTTGCAAACATTTTTCTTAAAAACATAATATATATTATCATATAAATATATTTTGCAAAACAAATCTCAAACACAGTTGAAATCGATTGTCGGTAGTTTTGGTTTTCTTCAGAGAGAGTGTAGTCCCGATCATTCACTTTGTCCGATAAAGGGGTTGATCCTGTCACTATGATTATCCACTCGAGTGAATTCTCAAACTGCCCCAACATACCCTGGTTTTGAGCCCTAAAGGATCTCATTGATTGGCATATCAGTGACAACACGATCCGACACCCAATGCAGTACCATAATCGAGTCTAGGGGCTATCTATAACTTTCTAGTTTTGTTTATTAGTCTCCAAGGTCCAAGGCATAACTGGAAATTGGTCCGAGTTCAGTGTTTCAAACAAACATACACTACATGTGCTTCAGGTCCAACCCTAGTAGATGAGACAGACTGTCCCAACCTTCTTGGTAGCACATTAGTGTCAGCCTTGGCAAGATAAACTCCCAAGTCTATCCTATGGCTGAGAACATTCTAAACTAACACGAGTCTCATAAGTGTCCAATTTAAGGAATAATTACACAAAAACACACCAATCATAACATGAAACATTATATACTTATACTCATTTGCAATAAATGTATCAGTACATCAATTTGATTAGAGCTAAGGGCATACACTGTCTAACACCCTTGAGATGGAGGGTGTGGTTGAACAATTTGCTAGGGGTGTGATGCTCCCCAATATTAGGAAGGAGGCCAGTAGCTTCCTGGAGAGCGTGACTCTTCATCAATTCATGGCATTAAGTTCATCTCTACTTGTTCTCCGTACTAACTGTTTGGTGTCTAGCAGTCGGTTTGTTTGGTTGTTGACCTTATTGACTACCTCCATGGGCTGTGATGATTTTATGACACCTGCGAGGTCGAGATCACCCAACTGAAGGCAGGGTTGGCTGAGTTAAAGCGTAGTGTCAAGGAAAGGGATGAGACTGTCCGCAAGTTGAAAGGCTGTGTCCGCAATCTCAAGGAGGCATGGGAGCTGCTAAAGAAGGGGATCGAGAAGGCTGAGGAAAAGGTAGCTTGGGCGAAGGAGGAGGGTGTTGCCGTGTATAGAGTTTCAGAGGTCCATCAAAACGAGCTAGACGACTACACCACTAACTCTTGGTAGGAGGGATTCATTCTCTATCAGCGGCAGGTGGTGCGCTAGTTCCCGGAAATAGCCAGTGTTGTTTAGGGGTTCGGTCCATTTGATACCGAGGAGCCGCCTCATGAAGATGTTGTCATCACTGACGCCTAGGACCGTGCTAAGGATCCCCCAACAGAGAATTGATGTGTTGTCTCTCTCCCCTTGCAAGGGCCTCTATATTCAGCTCGACATGCTAGGTTGTAGTTAATGTACTTACTCCTTTTTTGATTAATGAAATTCCTTTTTGCCTAGAAAATTTTTCTTTTTTGTGATCGATGTATTACTTTCCCTATTAGAGTTCAGCCTGTCGGAGTGCTTCTCAGACTGTGTTGCTGTTAAGGCCTTAGCTCCAATAGACCGACTTTAGGTCTTGTTTGGCTGGAGTGCTTCCAAGTCCACATTGCCATTGGGGGAGCTCGATGGCACTTGGTCTAGTGGAGCTTGCACTCCTTAAGGGGGCTGGCCGTGGTGTTCAACCAGCTCTGCTCTGGATTTTGACCGAACTACTTCGCAGAGTTCAGTTGGTGCCCGCTTTGTTGGTCAGATGGGGGTGCCGTTCCGGTTGTGCTCCATTGGGCGGGTTTGGCTTGGGGCCTCAGTTGTCTCATGCCAGCCGGGTCTGTGTTAAGGTGTTAATCCTTTGGGCTTTGGCTACCATGCAGTGTGACGATTGTGCTATGTTGTGTTTCAAGGTCCTCAACCGTTAGAGTTCGGCTGGGTTGTGTGTGCGATGCTGTGTTCTGAGGTCCTTGTGTGTGCAGTGCATACTCGACTAGTATTGAATAAAAGGAGTCTTTATTTAGAAGCTGTTTATACATGGAATCCCCTTTCCTGTTTTCTGATACTACATCCTAAGGGGATTGAAAGACTTGAGTCAAAAACACATTTACATCTATCTTTTTCAGATATGCCACATCACAATACTGCACTGAACAAAAAGAAAAACAAACAGAAATAACTCTAATGCCGATGGTTGCTGTGTAAACTAGAAATGTAAAATGTAACCAATCTTCCAATCTTCAATCTCGGTGACTATCAACACGTATAGACAACTTGTTAGCAAAACAAATGTGACTAGTGAACCCCCCACCATCAATTTTGGAGTATAAGAAAGAAGACCATCTCTTCAAATAAGGGTGTGGACCTTGGATCGTGAACCCCCACCAAAAATCCTTTGTTAGTCCATTCAATTGATTGGTAAAGGATTCAGGAATTAACCTTGTAGCCATGATGTATGAAGAGAGAGAGAGAGAGAGTTAATAGGTACTTTGAATAAGGACAACTCATCCAGGATGTGATAGAAAATAGCCCTTCCATATACTCG
Organism: Nelumbo nucifera; assembly: GCF_055504915.1. Classification (NCBI taxonomy): domain Eukaryota; kingdom Viridiplantae; phylum Streptophyta; class Magnoliopsida; order Proteales; family Nelumbonaceae; genus Nelumbo; species Nelumbo nucifera. The sequence continues at coordinate 60,175,347 of NC_142649.1, forward strand.
GTCTTGATTTAACTTCTCTATAATGCACAAGCATCTCCTGTAGGAGCTTTGATAGCATGGAGACTGTAGCCAAGATAAAGTTGATGACCATGAATCTGCTCAACTCCAAGGTAAGGCATAATAAACCGTCTGCATCATCGACTAACACACTTAGTGAAATAAATAGAAGATTTGGCATAATTGATCTCTTGCCCAGACCAAGAACAAAATTTATCCAATGTAGACTTTAAGGCATTGCACCTCTTGCATGGTACTTTTGCCAAAGAGTAAAATATCATTAGCATACATGATACGGTTCAACTGTAAATTACTAGAACGTAACCCAATGACACTGTATAGGTTGCATGGTTTTTAAAACCGACCCGGAGACCGAACTGGTCAGGGGTTCGGTCACCGGGTCGAACGGTCCGGCCAACCAGGTCAACGGTTTTCTAACCAAAATCAACAGTTTTTTGGAGAAAATCCGATTTTGAAGAAAAAACGGAATCGATCACCTGACCGATTTCCAATTTTTCAGTCCGACCATCCGGTCTAATCCGATTTTGAAAACCAGGATAGGTTGAGATAGAACACCATTAATCAACAAAGAAAGAATATCCTAATATACACTTGATAATGAGAGAACAAGATGCCTCAAAGAAACGATGCAACCGTAGAATGCATTTTGCATTGTGCATGGGTATGATTGATTATTCAATCATATGTTTGTTTCCGTTGGTCTGATAAACGCCACTTTAAACATTTTGTCTTTTTTTATTGTTTGGTTGAGCTAATTTGAGGGTGTTTCAAGAAATAGCGTTTAAAGGCACTTGCCAACTAAGTGATGAGAAACGTTTCCCATCTTGTGCTGTTCGGATCGGAAGGGCGTTTCAAGAAATGGCCATATGGGTGGTTTGGTGTGGCACCTCTCCTTGATATTTGAGTGCCATTGTATCGATCCAATGGTCCAAACTATTATCCTTGCTTGCATATTTTGAGATCCAACGGCTGATTTTGGATGAAAATCACATCCAATGACCAAAATGACATGTATAGGGGATTTGTATGGGCCAATGGTCCAAAGCACCCTTTGCGCATCCAATGTATATCCCAATAACAAATAAAGTTTCAAAGTTATTTTACTTGTTACTACACATCAACCTAATGCATTTGTTTTCATTCCTCTTGCACTAATTATTCCTCAGTGCCCTACATAAATGAATCACCTCTTGAAGTAAATTTGTCAGTGAACAAACAACTTAGCTGTGGATTGGCTCCTATCTGGTCTCTGGCACAATCGTATTTTTATCCCAACATCCCATTGCCCAAACATCTCTGTCCTACGCATAAATGAACTTCAAATTTATCCACCCTGTTTGGATTCTCAAGTTCAATGGCATATGAATTCAACAACTACCAAGCTTCCAAAATTTGTCATTCACACGTTAGAATTGGATAGAGATTGACTAAAAATCAAAATTGGGTCGCTTCCACAAATTGGCATACATTTGGCTCGCATAAGATATGGAAATGTCTTCCATCGGGCTTTGCCTACATGAATCTGTTAATCATCTGGTTTGGTATAGATTCATTCACCAAACTAGCTTCACGTAGATCAGCTTAAATTGATAACTGCACCATTCACTGTGTTGTACAGCCTCTGAATCTGCATGTAGCTTATGATATAGCTTTCTCTTTTGCAACAACAATGACAAACTTTCTACTACTTCTGATCTTGTTCAATTCCTCTTCATAAGACTTACAGATTAATAATCAAATCCTGAACAAAACTGGGCTCACCAATATTGAACCACATACCCCACTTTGCAACCAAAAAACAGCAAGAAAACAATGGGAAGCAAGTGGTAAGAGAAGCTTTGCCTTCGATAGCCATGTTCTTATGGTTCTGTGACTGGTTAATTTATATTAGAGATGAGAGGGTGGTCAATGGTTCACTGACCAAATCAACGATTTTTTGCTAAATAGTGGGTTTAGGGCAAAATGGAATTAAGTGACCAGTTCCCAATTTTTCCAATTTGATCGTCTGGTCTGGTCCAATTTTGAAAACATTGGCCAAGAGATTATTTTTATTACACCGTCTAATGGAGGCAAAAGAATGAAAGAATCCACTATTACAATTGCCAACCTGGAGCCAATTACGACTTTGTTGACTTAATTGGAATGATAGACTTGAGATTGAATGAATCCCACTACTACCTTAGGTTGCGTTTGGAAATGATGCAAATATGTGTGAATGCAAATATGTAGAGTGTAAAACGGTTCATATAAATTGCAAAGTTGAGTTAGTTTTGCACTGAAAATTTACCTTCTTACCAAACAGACTTTTACTTGTAATGGATGCAAACATGAATTTCAATAAAGCATATGCTTTTTTTTTTATCAAAAGCCCACTTGGATGCAAATTTATTTCTTTCTTATTGGCTTTTTGGGTTCGACTATGATATGGAAAAGATATGATATCTGAAAAACTTCTGACCAGTCAACTAGAATCAGAAACGTGGTAGTCAATTACGTGTTATTTATCAAAATTCATGGGTGGGTTTTGATTGGTCAAAGCTCTTTCAATTCCATATCTTTTCCACATCATAGATTTTCCCTTTTTATTGATGTACTTTTACATCTTATTATCAATGTAAATATGCATTGGTTTGTCATTTGTCAATTCAAAAATGTAATGTTGTCAAACACAGGCAAAAGTTAATCGGAATGCGAATTTACCCTGAACCGAGATTTACACTCCATTTGCATCATTTCCAAACACAGCCTTAGGTTGGGGGTTTATGAGCATGAAGGATGGAGTACGCATATTGTGTGCTAATGAACCTAAAAAGCAAAAAATAAAAATAAAAAATCTTCATAAGCATCACAAGTCGTAAAACCTAATTATTGTTAAGATATTAACTAAAGATTAGGGATGGTCGGGTAACGACCCCATGGGGTAAGGGATGGAAATTGCCTTCGCGGGTTGGGGATGGATTAATAAAGATTCGACTCCGATACCAATTATATATATATATATATATTAAATATTATTTAAATATATATTTATTTAAAATATTATTTATATTTTAAAACGTTTTCTTTATTTTAAGTAAATTTATTTTCTAAAAAAAAGTACTTTTAATTAAAAAATTCAGGAATTTAAATCTCTTAGGGAATTCATCTCTATCAAGAATCAAGGATGAAGGGTAACTTTTATCCCTTTACAAGAATCAGAATTGGGGATAGAGATCTGTTTCAAAATCAGGGGCAGAGGTGGAAAATATGTTCTAGCTATTCTTGCTAAAGATATAGAAGTGTAGAAGATCCATCTTTCTTTCTTTGATAATTTTTAATAGGATTTCCGTTGTAAAGAATGGTGCAAGTGTTTTAGCTAGAATCAAAAGATAGAAAGAAATGAACACGCTGGCCACTTGTGCAAATGGACTCCAACAACGATTCCGACGTTGGACTGGTGAATTAAAATTAGTAGAGAGCCAACATTGCATTGTCGTATTGCACCATGTCGATGCATGTCCCTTTCAACCATTTAATAATCCTATAGATTAACTAGGTAAGATGGTCGAGTGTTCTTAAAACTCATCAGTCACCATCGATCTCTCCATAATAACCTTACCCATCATTAATATTTTAAACAAATATAATCACTATGGTGATAGCCCCAATTCCCTCCCCTTCGCCACAATATTTGATCGGTGCCCGTGGGTTGTGAGAGATTGGGTTCAGTGCTCACAAGACTGTATTCATACAGTTCATACAACTTTTTACATCATTTATATTGGGAATATCTTTGGTTTTTCTTCATGGAGATATATTCTTAATGCAACAGTGCAAGGGAATATGAGAACAGTATACCTACATCGTGCATTGTGAGTACTGAAACCGATTTCGGGCTGTGATTGTTATTTGTTGGGTTTGGTTGCAATCCTGTATGTGAACATCCTTCATATATCTATAGTAATTCAATTCCAAAATTTGTATATATTAAATATTGTAATATCTAAAATCAGGTGGTCATAACTTCAATCTCAATTCTTTTTCTTGTTATGAGTATTAAAAACAAATTAAAATCATCTAGTTTACAAAAACATCGAAAACATGTTCTTGGGTTGGGTTGTAAATGTGTTGTTTGGTTTAAATAAATTGCATGAAACCAGTTAAAAACACTTTCTTGAATTTCTGATTTTAAAACTTGTTTTTGTTTTAAATTATACAGCACATATCTCATCATCTTTCATAAATCAATCAATATCTGTACCCTTAACATTTTTTTACACCATTTTGATGGTTTTGAAACAAAACTAACTTATTTTTGCTGCTCAAAAACAAAAACATAGTCCAAGAACATATGTTTTTGCTTGGAAAATTTTATGATGCCAGAAAGACATGATACTGCAAAGGTTTTGACCAATGAAACCCTCCATGAATTGTGATTCAAATCCGTCCAATTGGTTACCACTTTTATGATACTCATACTAACTAATTGGTTATACGTCTAGTTGAACCCTTTGTTTTTTTTTTTTTTTTCTGACATGACAATTCAAAAAACTAATGAAAACAAAAACATTCATCTTGCAAAAAAAACCCCTTAATTTACATTATACTTGATGGAAGTATGTGGATTTGAGAAAAATATTTCATAAATGAAATGGAATTAATTAAACTATGTTTGGCTGCAATGCAATTATGCAAATAAATTTGCACTGATGCAAAACTATGGCAGCACAAATGATTTGAGTGTAAATTCTGACATATTTTTGTTTTAAATTTTAACTTATTTTGTTTGATTGCAATACAAATGAAGTAAATTAAGACATGCACAAAATAAATGAAAATTGTATTTTTTTTTTCATTTGTACTAATGTAAATAAAATTGTACTGCAACCAAACACAATCTATATATTTTTTGTAAGTAAGGTTTGTTGTAGAAAGGGAAGAGAGTCCAAGTGACGTGAGAGAGGGGTCAAGGGTGCATTAATTAATATTTGGCTTTTGTCATTGTATTCACTAAGAAGAAACAATGAAAGAAAAAGAGAAGCGAATTATTGGTGGTTGCTTCTAACAATGGGAATGCTTGAAGATTCCGGTTATAAAAGGCCCCACCCACACAGATACCTTTCTTGACGATTTCTCCTTGCACCCAAAAGCCCAAGAAATCAATTCTATATTACCGATTAAATAATGAATGAATAAAAAAGAATCTGGGGAAGAGTGAGGTGAGAAACAAACAAACCCTAGATTCCAATCCTCGAGGAGGATTTGTAAATGCTACCAAGACAAAAAAAAAAAAGAGAATATAGGGGAGAATGAAAGGGAAAGAAAATAATCATATCTACTTTGTAAATTCCAAATAGCAATTAGGGAATAAACAATTACACAGGACATGGCAGCAAGAAACATAGCAACAAGAGAGCATTTGAGCATCAGATTTGAATAATAGATACACTCATGGAGGTGGGACCACAATACTTCTTGCGAGGCCCACCAGTCATGGTATCATGTATTTGATCAATACAATTTTATCAAAAAAATAAATAAAGTATTTGATCAATATGCCAAAAACCTTAAGATTATTGAAATGCATTGGATCAAATCCTTAAGTTCGGATTTTCTGCCCACAAGAATTCTGTTCATGTTTATTCACATAATATTGTAGTTACATATAGAGAATATCTCATCCTTGTATATAGTGTTATGCACGGAGAGATATGTTCCTAATGCACGGGAGTACTGTATTGTGTGTAGACGTGGGTAGAATTCTTGTGGGCAGGATGTCCGGAGCCCAAATCCTTCATTGCTAAAAATATACCTATATGTATGTATGCATATATATTAGTAATGAAAAAATCTATGACACCACAAATGCATGATATCAAAAAGGCTTTAACCAATCACAATGTCTCGTGAATTTTAACAAAAACCCACTTGGTTGTAAGTTTTTTTGATATCATGTCTTTCTGGCATCATAGTGAAATCCATTAATAATAGATACATGTAGATACATGATCACATGAATTCAATATACATACTACATTCATTGTTATTCCATTCATTCTCATTGTCTTAATCTTACAATTAATGGTTGTATGTGGTTTTTGATTGGTTACTTGATTTTATTTGTTGAATATTTTGACCAATATTATCCATTTATTCATTTAAGCTCAGTTTAAAAGGAGTACAAACAAATATGTACAGTGCAAATATATACAAAATAATGTAAAATACAAGGTTTTACACTCTATAAATTTGCATTAATATGTGTACTCCTTCCAAACTGAGTCTAACCTAAGGCTTAGTTTAAAAAGAGTACAAATGCAAATATATACAGTATAAATATATAAAATAATACAAAATATAAGATTTTACGCTCTACATATTTACATTTATACTCCTTCCAAACTAAGCCTAAACTTCAAAAAAGAAAAAATAGAGGTTGGTTAGCCAACCCAAAAAAGAGGCTAATTGTGGTCACTTTTAACGTTTGGTTGTAATGTAAATTTATTTGCATTGGTGCAAAATTATAATAGTGCAAATGATTTTGGGTGCAAATTTTGATTATTTTTGTTAATAATACAAATAAAGTAAAATAAAATCTGAAGCAAAATAAAATAGGTATTTGGAAGCGTTTTTTTCATAGTACTGTTTGGTTTCGTTGTTGTTTTCTGATAAAACGGTGCAATATAGGAGGAGCCATATCGGCCACCATAAACGTGGAAAGAAAAAAAAAAAAAAAAAAAAAAAACAAAATGACATTTTTTAAGATGGACAGTTTTTTCAAAATAAAAACGGCAATTTTTTTTTACTGTTTTTTTTAAAGAAAATGACTAACAAAACACCATATGTGTTAAAAGTAAATAAAAGAGCAATAGTTCTATACACCACCAAAGTAAAATCCAAAACAAAATTAAACCAAAATTTACATTATTTTTATTTGTAATTCCATGCATTTATATTAATAGAAATAAAATTACATTACAACCAAACGCGACCTTAATAAATAATAATGTTCTTTTACTTATAAAAACAAATGTTAATTATTATCGGTAAGAAAAGAACAAAGATGTTCCACTCAAATAAAAACCCCTCTTGAAGTGCAGTATAAGTCTGCGAAAACAATACCTCTCTCTCTCTCTCTCTGTCTCTGCAATTCTCGCCTTCAATCGCGTAAAGCAAGTTCAAAATCTTTGCGTGTCCGAAACTTTCACAGGGCAAACCCCAAGTTTGTTTAATATCTTGGGGTTGGGTAGGAGATTGATAGTGGTTGATAGTGGTCAGAGTGAGTGCAGCAGAGATAAGTTTGGTGCTGCCTCTTCTTCCATGTTTACGAGGAGTGGTTTCTCTGGTAGTCAACCTGGGAAAGCCTGGCGAATTCTTCGACAGCATATTCGACTGCATCCATGAGATCACTGCTGCTCTCCCCTTCACTAGGATGACCGATTCCTCAGCTTACAGAGTCGATACCACGTCCCGTCTCGCCCAATGGAGAATCGACAGCTTGGCTTCCTGCACCTACCGGAAATCCGATCCTTTCAAGATGGGCAACTGGAATTGGTGAGACATTCAATCAATTCTTGCCTTTCCCCAATTTCAAGAAACATCTCGAATGATCATTTCTTTATCTTTAAAAGATAGAAAATTCCAATTATTTCTTATCAGCTCAATCCATTCGATTCTGTATACAAAGTTAAAAAATGAAATGACCTTTTTTTGTGCTCTCTCTCCCACTCTCCGTGCTTGTCTTTGTAACATTTTTTTTCTTAGAAAGATGGAATTAGAAGAATTAATCCTTATGTTTTTTTTTTCTTCAAAATTTTCTGGTCTTGAAGGCATTTATCGGTAGAGAAGAATCGGGTATTGTCCATTAAACTATACCCAGAAATATCAAATCTAACGAGAGACAACCCCCCAATTGCATCTTTCATCATTCGAGTCGTATGTTCTTTGGGAGATCGAAAGCCACTGGTTCATCCGGGTAAGTGCACAATATTTATTTATTTTTTTTTTACTTGAGCCTAATTAGTTAAGTGCCCTTTTTTTCTAAAACAGCGTATCCATGGCAAAAGAACAGCTTCTTGCTTTCTTCGTGAACTTATTTTATGCTACTTGAGATTGCAGGAATAACAAACAAACAGATAAAGAGTAACGACGATTTTGTTTGGGTGATCGATACTCAGTTAACCGGGAAGTGCATTATTGACGTCGAGTTCCTTGATTTGAAGATCTCATCGCCAAACGTATGATTCTCTCTCTGCCATCTTTTCCCTTAAGTGTTACCTCTCTCTCTCTCTCTCTCTCTCCCAGTTCAATTCTGTTCTACAAAAGAAAAATACTAACAGATAGAAGGTTGATTTCTGTAACAAATAAATAAATGCCCTTAACTTTTATTCAGGATGAACTTTCAAACTCCTGGTCTTACAATTGCAAGTTTGCAACATCAGAGGAGGACTATAATCATCTGAAGTATCAGCCTTGCAGATAACCTGAACATCTCATGGCACCTTTACTAAATTAATGCTGATAGTTCAGATGATTGCTGTCCATCCAAGTCTTGTCCCAAAAGATTTTCTTTATAGGAAAGTTAAATGGAATTGCATTCTGTGTATGTGTTGCACATTATGGCTATGAGAAATTAGAGACATTCTGACGCCATTTAAGACTACAGGCTACTCATTTAGCTAAGATTTTCAGTCCAGGAAAGCTTTGTTACTTGCCTGTATTATCGTGTTCCCTTGACTCCTCCCTCAGTTGTGATTTGTCATGTAATATACAGGGCGGTGAACCTTGCTCCATTTGGGCTGAAGAATCCACTCGGAGACGGTCCAATGCAACAGCCCTTGCCTGCCTCAGTCGAATGTTGTCTGAAAGTATCCACACGGACATTACAATCAATGCCTCCAATGGGAGCATTGTAGCCCACCGTGCTGTGCTAGCTACAAGATCACCTGTCTTCCGGAGTATGTTCTCACATGACCTCAAAGAGAAGGAATTATCAACTATAGACATCACAGACATGTCAATTGAAGCTTGCCAGGCTTTCCTGAACTACATCTATGGCAACATCCAACAGGATGAGTTTCTGACCCACCGGCTTGCACTTCTCCGTGCAGCTGATAAGTATGACATCTCTGACCTGAAAGAAGCATGTCATGAGAGCCTTCTAGAAGACATTGACACTAAGAACGTACTTGAGAGACTACAGAATGCTTCTCTCTATCAATTGCCAAGGCTAAAGAGCAGTTGCATGAGGTATCTCGTGAAATTTGGTAAGGTATTTGACATTCGAGATGATTTTAATGCCTTTCTACAATGTGCCGATAGGGACCTCATAGCTGAGATCTTCCATGAGATTCTTGCCACCTGGAAAGGCTTCTAAAATTTGCTCAAGGAAAAAGTAATCAAGTGTGCTTATGTAGGCTAGTGTTCTATGTAATTATTTCCATGCAGATGGATAGCTGGGATGAAATTCTATTTGTGCAGGATTTGTTTCCATTATAACGTTCTTTTGTTGAGGTGGATTTGATTATGTCAATGTGTATATTTCTCCTTAGATGAAAATGTCATTGAGAAACATTTACTCATGAACTGCTTTGTAAAAAAAGATTAATGTAAATAATTTGATATATACCAGTATTTAATGATCAGATTTCAATTTTTTCTTGAATCTTCTCTATAGCCTACAAGTCAATAAGTCATACTTAGAAGATATACTCATATACATCTCAATCTATGCAATGAAACATTGAAGTCTAGATGATTGCTATCTGGTTTCTAGTTAGGACCATGCTGAACTATCAAACTCATTTACAAGAAAAGTGAGTTTTCTCTGACCTGATTCTGAAATTGAAACTCAAATACCGCTTACAAAGTTGATTCCAAGTTACTAAATAAAGTTTTCATGGTTATGGTAAGTTATTTGATTGAACAAAAATTTCATATCTTTTTTTTTTTTGAAAGAGAAATTTCATATCAAATTTCACGTGGTTATTTGTCCACTTCATCATGTATAAAAAAGAAAACATGCATAAAGCATTGAATGGGAAGCATCAAGCATGCCTGCAGAAAGAAAATTTCTTGCCCCCAAACCAAAACAGAAATAAGAAATGAAACTAACTAGAGGGGGAAATATGCAATTGTACATGACACCAAATAAGATTTTTTTCCCAAGTAAATGGTCCTTGCTACATTTAACCCTAATAGGTCCCAGCTGGCTTGTTGATAGCCTCTTGCTGGCTGCAGTGGAGAGAGATCTGGGATCAAAGGCTTCCTTGGTTGGGATTGGTGGACGGGCCACCCAGTCTACGTAGCCAATTTTCCTAGCAATAAATAAGCAAAAACTCTGATAGGCCTCCTATCAAGGCTCCAAACAGCACAAGAAAGAGAATTGAAACCAAGTTAACCAAACAGAGAGTAATGACTAATGATTTACTGAGAAAAAAAATAGGATTACATAAGTCGTCAGAAAATCTTATTGCCATGCCATGATAGTTCCAACTGACCTGGGATTAAATTCCACTTTTATCCATCCCACCCCACCACCAAGCTTGCCTAGCAATTGTTAAAAAAAAAAAGAATGAAAAATTTAATATATGTTGGTGTTTGATATTTCTGCTGGTGCTTGATATAAAACCTATCTTAAAAAGAAAAAACCACAGATTTCAATGCAGTTATTTTTAAGAAAAAATTAGTATATGTTGGCATTTAGACAATCCTTTTAACAAACCTCAATTGGTGGCAATAATATGAAAAATGTAGCAGCAGTAGTCAAGCCCCAAAATTTAACAGTAGAAACAGGGTTTTTAACATGAAAAATAGAAGAGGTATGACTGAGGCTTGCATTTTATGTATGAACACCAAAATGCCAAGTGGCTTATACATGGAACAGGATAGGCATACATGGAGCATCTTTTAGATAGACTATAGTCCCAAATTTATATTATTTATAGAATCCTAATCATCCAACAAATATATAACTAAAAAACCACTGGAAAATTCCATTCAATAGATTTAACAACAAAGATTTCAGCTCTCAAGATCATCCAATCCAGTTTTGATAGGATGGACCATTAAAATACACCTCCTTGAATTGAAAATTGTGGGTCAGAGGACATATACACCAATGACAGTCAACCTCCCACTCTACATTTCTTCAACACAACTAAGCCTTGTGCAACCTATTTATGTTGGCTGCATGAATCCTGTTCCACCATTCCACTCTGTTCGATGTCATATCCATTGTTAAATTATGGGCCCTGAAATCATTTCTTACTGGTTTCAATCCTTATCCTTTTCGGTCTTCCCTTACCTCTTCTAAGCCCTTCTTGTAACAAATCACTTATTCTTACTGAGACTCTATGTGGTCTTCTCTCTATACATGACCGAATCATCTGAGTCTACTTTCCTTTATTTTATCACGTATTGGAATTACTCCTAGGTTCTTATGAACAAGTTAATTTCTGATTCTATCATTTCTAATATTCCCGTGCATGTCTGCTGCACTGGCATAGTTTTGGGTTCCAAACAGCCAATGCAATAGCTACAATAGGCTCGTTTGACCTTAATTTCTCATCTAAAGCTGATATTACACCATTTAGTTACCATTAGCTTGACGTTTTCATAAGATTGAAGCCATTTGAGCTCCCCCTCTTAATGTCATTACTCAAAGATGGTTCTGGCTATCCAGGGTCTTGGAAGGGGTGGTCTGAACAGACTATGCTCTGGAGTTTTATTTTGGCTCAACATTCTTATAAAACGGAAGCAGTGTGAATTCCTCTTTACTGAAGCAAAAAGGAAATGACACTAGAAATAGAAGCAGGAAGCAGTATTGTTATACACAGAAATCAGCGGCCAGATTTTATGAATTGAAAAGTGACTCAGAGATGGTGATTTACAATCTTCTAGGGAAAAACAAAATATTCTAAGCAAATGGAGGTTAGAACTACAATGACTGTATAAGTAAAAGCTAAGGAGTAAAAGTACCCAAAAAAGGATAAAATGGAGATTATATATGTCTGTAGAAGCAAAGAGAATACGCCTAATCCATGAGTTGGACAGAAGAATGAATTGTCATCAAAGCCGCATACCATTCAAATGTTAACAGTGATTATGACCAAATTTAAATCACCCAGAGGAAAAAAAATATGCAGACCCAAAATGTAAAAATAATAATAAAAAAATAGCAGAGAAGAGAAGCAAAGATTACCAGCTAAGAAGATATCTAAGGATGTTATGAATTCAAATCCAATGCGAATTCGATCAGGCCCATTACGTGTTATCTCTTGCTTTCTCTCTAAAGCATTCACCTTGGAAATTTAAACCACTTCCCTCAGAGAGAATATGCTGGTTGTTGGAGCAGAGAAGAGGATATACTAAACAGGGAAGGAATATCCTAATATCCTATATCCTCTCAGGTTAGAAGTAAGAACTAAGAACAAAGTGAGTGGGATCTGTTCATAACAAAAATTGTACCAATACGGTACCAACATGATCTGTGTCCACACACATCACGGATCCACCATGTCTGCAATATACGGATACAGATCATATTGGAAGGTGTTGGAACAACTTTTTGTTATGAACAGATCCGGTCTCAGAACAAATAGAGAAAACCCTGTACTCCGAGCTGGCGCTAGATAAGCACAGTCAGCAGTCGGGACAGAGAATTCCAATACTACAACTACAAGTTTGTCAAACTGGTATCTGCTACAACTGCATCGAACACCAAAGATCTGCTCTCCACAGCACATCCCAACTATTTATTCGGAACATCTCCTAATGGCAAGTACGAAAGATTCTCAATACATGCTGAGATGTGCATGTGAATCACCTGTGGGACCCTGTGATCTCGCAAAGATCAGGAATATAGATCACTGTGACGGATCGATAGAAGCCATAAACCCCAAAACAATATCAATAATATAGTGGCCCTACAAAATATTCCTATGTTCGGTGTCGACCTTACAAAAATATTCCATAAGTTTCCTTTTAATATAAAAAACCAAATCAGATCAAACCGTTCTATTATGGTTTCATCTTGTTTCTAAAATTCATAAAAATCAATAAAAAATTATGATCCGAAAAATTTTCATAACAAACCAAACCATTTTAATGGCCAGATCAGATTAAATCACCAATTTGAGATTAGTTCAGTGCAATTTGATAGTCTGATTCATATAATAACACCCCTACTTGTAGCCGCCATGAATTTGATCAACTGGTGAAAGTCATTTTTTAAGCCCAAACAGAGAGAGAGAGAGAGAGGAAGAAGAAGAAGAAGAGGAAGTGCAGTACAGAGGTCTAAAACGGGTCATGTTGGGCCCCGCCTGCGGCCCGTGTAAAGTGCAAGCCATCCTAGACTATGCCACCCTCTCTAGGGATAATTTAGGGGGTCATCCCAGCACAGTCCACGGCCCAAGCCCGTGCCATGGGACTAGGCCGTTTTGGGCTGGGCAAAGGCTGGGCCTTGGGCGTGGGCTGAACCAAGCAAGACTGGTTTTTTTTTTTGTTTTTTTTGACATTTTTAATTTTTTTTATTTCTTTGCTAAGTAAAACTAAAATATTTAACTTTTCTTTGGTAACTATTTGAAAAAATGAGAAATCTAATGAAGAAATGAAAAAATACTTAACTAAATAAGAAGTCAAAGAGATAAAGTGAATAAAAAATTGGAAGAAAAATAGGAATTCTATTTCATTTAAATTAGAATGATACAAAGCATACAATGGTTTGATAAATGAAATATGAAATTTGGAAAATTGAATAAATTACTAAATATAAAAAATTGAAAATAAAAAGTTACATTATTCAAATGATCAAATAAATTAAATAAAATTTACAATAATTTGAAAAAAAAATTGCTATACAACTATTGAGTATACAAAAAATATTGGCTTCATCGTTTTCTCCTATTGTTCTTGATTTTTGACTTTAACCATTGTAGAAATTGAAAATGGTGGAGGATAGGGCTATTTATAGGAATCGCTAAATTAGTGTGATGAGAATGGTGGAGGATAAGGGCTATTTATAAGAATTGAAAATAATTCAATTACCTAAAGTACCCTAAAAACTAATCATTTTTTAGTTATTAAGACGGATATTTTGGTCATTGTAAAGTAATTTATCACTTTACTCAAAATGCCCCCAAACCAACTATTATATAGTTGTTGGGGGCATTTGTGTCATTTTTTCTCCCCAAAACCAAAATACATAAATACCTCCCTATATAACTGTTTATAGCTGTTGAGGGGGTATTTTTATAAAAACAAACCTATATAACTACGGGCCTACAGGTCGTACTATACTGGTCCGTAAACCTGAAACCCCAAGCCCAGATCATTGCAAAATTCGGGCCGCCCGCGGCAAGACCCATTTAAAAAACTCATGGCCGTGGTAATAATGGTCTGAAATCTGAACTCTGAAGCTTCGACAGCCTTATAGGTAAGGTCATTGTATTGCTTCCTGCTGGTTTGGTAGACTTAAAGGCTAAAGCGAGCATGAGTCAAAAAAATATCCGCACATCTGATCTACAGTGATGTTGTCAATTGTCATTGAGAGCACCGGTACCACCACCGACAGCAGCTAAACTGTACTGTAGTGCACTGCATCTGCATTCAACGTGATAAGAGCCTAAAGATATGACACTCTGCAACAAAGACACTTTTGCGGGCTCCATTTCACTCCAAGTCTGTTTGGTTTCAATGCAAATAAATTTGTACTGATGCAAAATTATGGCAGTACAAACGATTTGAGTGTAAACTCTGATTTATTTTTGTATCGAATTTTAGTTTATTTTATTTGATTGTAGTACAAAGTAAACTAAGATATAAAGCAGAATAAAGTAAAACCCAAAATAAAATTAAACCAGAATTTGCATTTTTTTTTTATTTACCCTTTTATAAATTTATACTAGTACAAATAAAATTGCACTGCAACCAAACACAGCCTAAACGACTAAACCTAAATCCTCTCTACCACCTTGCACTGTATAATTCATTTTAATGGGATCTGGTGCATTAGGGCTGTATTGTTGAATGCGTCATGAATAGGGTTAGATCAACATGAGATTATAAGGCCTTCACAGGTGCAGTCTGCACTTAACCAGGCTGAGCCTGTGGGCTCCCTAAGAGCAACCTTTTGTTCTTAATATGAAGCCTCTTAAGTATTCTTGGATCTAAATGGCCTGCAATTTAGAATGGGTCTGTCCAAATATCACCCAAACCAGCTAGAAATAGGTACCTTAAGCTGGCCCGGAAGTGGCTCGAAACCAATCTGACCTCAGTTGTTGGGTTGGGTTTGGGCTTGTCATAGGCTTGGCCCAAACCCAACATGGACTGAACTTGGAGAAACATCCACCAGGTGCCCACCTCAGGTTGAAGCCCTAAATAAAAATTAAAAAAAACTTACTAAAACAACCCCTGTAGTTTAATGAATTTATTAAAACTCACCTTATAATTTGTATTTTACAAAAACATCCTGTATAGTTCATAATTTATTTAATAGAAAATGACAGTTTTGACATTAATGTCTGTTAGGATCAATTTAATCTACAAAAAATATAATTGAAAATGTTATTCTTGCCCCTAATAAAACATGGGCAACAATTCTTTCCAATCAAATTTTATCCTCAATTTAAAGAAGAAAGGAATGTTGCAAACTATATGGGATGTGCACCTTTCTCTCTTCATTTTCTAAAACTAAACATTGTATGGTAAATCTGAAAATCAAATATTGATTAATTTTAAAAGTTCAATATGAAGTGTTAAGAGTATTTCTGGAATAAAATAGGGTTTCTTGCAGATAGGGGCAACTTTTTGCCCCGAATATCAATAAAAGATAATATTTTTATAAAATAATAAAAATAAGATAATTTTTTTTGAAAAATATCAAGGAAGGGCAATGATACTGTTCATTGTCTTCCTCTGCGTTTGTATTCATTCTGAACCTCACAACTGAATTGGAGTCAACTGCAGAGCCGTCCAAAACAATGTAATCACATGTGTTCCTCATTAATGCACAGCACCCTCGACTACTTAAACGATCTTACCCGTTTGAGCTTCAAACCCTTACTAAACCCTGGAGCAGCAGAACCGCTGTATTCATCCTGAACCTTGTCAGCAAAACTGGAGCAGCAGCAAGGACCTCCTTGAAACCGCTGTATTCATCATGAACCACTCTAAGGGTTTAGTAAGGGTTTCAAGGCGCTGTATTCGTCTTTCGGTTTTCATCTTTGTGTTCATGTTCGTGGCACATTGGAGACAACCGTGTTTTTGTTTCGATTTTCCTTCACCAGTATAGAAAGGGAATTCCGGCCTCCATCACTAGAGAAAGGGCAGAGGAAGACAATGAACAGTATCATTGCCTTTATATTTTTCAAAAAAGCTATCATATTTTTGTTATTTTATAAAAATATTATCTTTTATTGATATTCAAGGCAAAAAGTTGCCCTTATCTGCTAAAAATCCAATAAAATACCATAGACCCATGCCCTTGATAGAAGGGGAGTTTTAGTAATATAAACCATAGAATTGGTTTTAATAAAAATGCAAAACTATAAGAGGTGTTTTAGTAAATGATCCAAGAAAAAAAAAACTGTTTTTATCATATGTTATGAGGGTTACTAAAAGAAGGTCATCATAATGCCACATCAGCTGATAAGGGAATATTGAATAATTTCAGAACAAAAATGCCATGGTTGTTAATGGTAATTTTCAAATACGTCAAAGGAAGTTTAAGTGGTCTGAAAGTGTTTGTGTTCGTAAAAAATAAAATAAAATAAAATAACGGAAATGGTAGTTGGCAGACCATTCTTTGCCTACATATGCATATGTATATTGGTGGCCCCTATAACTCACCATCTGTTAGGGGTAATCATTTTTATAGCTCATCTCATAGATATCATACAACTTTATTGATAATACATTAATCAAGAGTTCAAGACACATATTATATAGATTTTTATAAATTAATGCATGCACTACGCCATTATTAATTAATTTTCTATTAAAGTCTAATGCAAAAAAAAAAAAAACATATGCAACTATTATATTTGAATTATTATATAAATTATTTTTATATTTTACTATCTTTAATTTTTAACATTAACAAAAAGGTCAACTAAAAATTAATTCTCAAATGTTTGGGAAATAATATTTTTATTTTTGTAAACAATAAATATGTTATTATAAAGAGTAAAAGAAAATATCAATTAATAAATTATAAAAATATATAATCTTAACTTAACATATATCAAATCTGTTAAAGCTTTGAAGATACATATCATATGTAAATTCATAATTTTTAATTAACAAAATAATAATTTCATTAATATTTTTATTTCTTTAAATTTTCTAAAGTATAAGATCGATTTTTTATATAAATGTATATTAGTGGATTTGATAGATTCAATTAATATTATATTCTCAAATATTTTATAAACAGTAATTTTATTTTTGTAAACAATAAATAAAAATATCAATTAATAACTAATAAAATTTTTAAGATACATATCATATGCAAACAGACTTGGGCCTTTAAGATGGTAAGGTGTCAAGTGATTTAAGTGTTTAGACACTTAATGGGCTTGATCACTTAAGCCCTAACACTTAATGGGCCAAACCACTAAAGTAGCCTACCCCATTAGCTTACATAAAGCATGTGACATGTTAGCTCTCATTAAGTTGTAGGCCCACATCATACGAGTTGTAATCTTCTAATTGGATAAGAATTCAGAAATTCTTATAGTGCTAATGGATAATTAAAAGTTTTACATAAAAGTCGTAGTTAAGCTATGTGCTAGATAAGTCTAATAAGACTAGGATTTAACTAGTTAAATGGATTTCAATCTAATGGCTGGTTTAAGAGAGTTGGACTCTCTCCACTCTAATCTTAAACAAGTAAGGAGTTATAGATAGATTAAGAAATGGCTCTTGCAGCCCTCCAAAGTCTATAAATAGAGGGGAACTAGACAAGATCGAACCATACAAGCTCTTACATACTAGCTGAATCCGATCCCACATTGCGAGACCATTCACCTAGGGTTTTGAACCCCATTCAACTAGACTTATTATCCATTCTTTCTAACACTATTCCAAATCAGTTTTGGGTCAGAAACATGGCCCAAAAACGTGAGAAAGGTTGGACCTTTTCTGCTGCAAATTCTAGAGAATAATTCCAAGACTACAAGGATAGAGTTTCACCATCTTCAACTTATTGCAATGTTATCAAGAATATTCAAATTTGGGTGTGAACACCACTTCAATTCTGCACTTGTGGATATCAAAATCAGGTAATACACTAAATCTTGATCTAAAAGATTTGATCTTTCATGGCCCAAGAACCTAATCGATCCAATGAGAAAAACCAGTTTTTTCACTTATGCGATTTCAACAATAGAGTTCTATGAATTTTTTAAATGTTACCTCTCTAATTGTTGGGATTTTTTGCACAATATGATCAATGGATGATCAACTTTCAGGTGCACTAGCCTTCTCATTCGGCAAGTCAGCGTGGTGCTGGAACTATAGTGGTGACAGACAGTCCCCCTGGTGAAGTAGGTGGGTCTAAACAATTCCGGTGTTTGGAACACCAGATGGGGCATCTATGGTGCAAGAACTAGGGGTGGTTCTAATGTCATGACTAAGTTTGCTGTTAAACATTTCCCAATTGCAGGATCATCTACTTAATCTCTGTCTTCTATTACTCTAAGCAGTAAATCCATTCAACCTTCTAGAGGTTGTTGACGATATTGGTAGGTGTGTGGCACTGGGGATGTCTACCTGAAGGACGGTAGATGGTAGTGGAAATGTTCTTGGTAAGTGTGAGAATGAAAAGGACTAAAGGGACTAGAGAGGCCAAGGTTTTTGAAATAGCAAAGCTTACACAAGGTTTTTACAATGAGTCTGAATGGGGATCTTCACAGCTCCCCTATTTATAATGTCTTTTCTTGGGTAAAGGAGGGAAGCCTTCCCACATTGGAAAGGCAATTCTAAGTTCGTTAGGTCTGATGTTGGTAAGTGGATTAGGGTTTTGCCACATGTCCATATGGTGATGCCAGTACCGAACATCTCTCTCTTCTCCTAGAATCCACACATGAGCACAAGTGTAGCTACTCTCCTAGAAGCTTGGCCCTATGCGATTATAGAGTAGTTTCTCTGTAAACATCTAAGTGTTGCTAATGTCGATATGTAGGTGAGGTTGGATTACAAGGTTGAGATGAGGGGGAAACGAATCACGTTGCAAAAGATTATAGTTGCCTGCAATGTGAAGCCAGGATGTTACAGTGCATCACATAACCGTTACTATGGTGTAAAACTTCTTAGGCTCAGTTTGAAAAGAGTATAAATGCAAATATGTACAGTGTAAATACATATAAAATAATACAATATATAAGGCCTCGTTTGTTTTCGGTGTAAATGCATTTTTACACCGATGGAATTGAGACACGGTGGTTCGGTGAGAGTGTAAAATATGGACCGGCCATTGTGCCCATTTGCACTTATTCTGTTTGGTTACATCAACGTAAATGAAGGTTACCCTGTTTTCTGGTTTGTTGCAGCAGGAGATTTATTAGAGAGGGAGGGAGGGAGGGAGGAAGGGAGAGAGAAAGAGAGAGAAGGGCAAAAGGGAGTCAACGGACAACGTTATCCATTTACACCTTTTATAGAAGCAGAGCAAATTAGAAAAACCAAGAGCATAGAGAAAAGGAAGAAATTCTCAAAGGCTCAAAAGAGAAAAGGGTCGAGAATGTTGATCGGGGTGGTGGAGCAACTGCAACTTCGACGTCGTTGCCGATTAACATACCCGACTGGTCGAAGACCCTCAAGGAGGATTACAGGGACACTTGGAGAAGAGAGAACGACGACAACTTTGATTACGAGGATGAGGATTCTGAAGACAGCAGATGGAGAAGAACGAGTGAGAGGTTAACGAGAGAGAGAGATAGCGAGCGAGCGAGAGAGAAGGAGAAGAGAGAGAGAGAGAGAGAGAACAATGTATTTATTATATCAATAATTTTGATATATTTATTGCATCGATTATCGATGTAATTAAACTGTAAAATGTAATTTTATACCCATTTTCAGTTTAAAATTACATGTTTACCAAATGCTTGCAAAATCAAACCGAGGTGTAAAATTTACCTGGATTTGATTTCACACCTCTACCAAATGCAGCCTAAGGTTTTACACTCTACATATTTGCATTTATACTCCTTCCAAACTGAGCCTTAGGAAAATGCGTTGGGGGATGGCAGCATGGTGTTGTTATGAAGTCTTTCTACGTTAGAAATTTGTGAAGGCAAACAAGTATCTACAGGAAACTCCTGCGCTGAAAACTCAACGTGCCTACTGTAATATTTTCTCTCTCCATTTCCATCTTGCTTATGGAGACTAATTATAGAGGGGTCTCTCACCACAATCAAAACAAGGTTCAAAATATCAATATTGCTCAATACGCTGGTTCAGAGGGGCCAATTTAAGGTCCATCCACCCTCTAAACTGGGCAAAACCCCAAAACACCCCCTATAAGGGTGTTATCGGGAAGCCCCCAATACGATACAGTCCGATACATATCGATATTTTGAACTTTGATGCAAAAGCAAATTCCATTTAATTAAAAAATCATTCCAAGAAACCTAGAAATTACTCGGATAGGCCATAAAATGAAAGAAAATAGAAGCAATTTATTTCTACCGCATAAAAGATCATCTACCGCATAAAAATAGAAGCAATTTATTGCTAGTTGAAGGAGTAAAAGAACTAGGGGCAAACCAAAAAGTACCTGAGTTTTGGTAAGAAATGATTTAAACACTCATGATTTAACGAGGAATATAAAACTAAACAGAACTGAATGGCCAAATGGAAATTCATGTAGACAAACCCATTTTAATTGAGGCTATGCCGATGATAATGATCTAATGCAAGGTTTTAAAAGTCGACCAAGAAATGGAATCGTTTTAGTCACCGGTTTCTGGGTCAGCGGTTTGACCATCCGAGTCAAACAATTCGGACAATTTGAGTATTTTAACAATGATATGTCATCTTACCCATTAGATTGGAATATTAGGGTAAGATGCATATAAATATAAAGAGAAAATAAAGATAGAATGTGAGGTATTTGAGAAGTTGTCGGCTGAAAGAGCTTAGAAGAAGAAGAAGAAAAAGAAGAAGGAAGATGAGGGCTTGAAGGCTGCAGCGGCGATGGCGGCGGTGACTTATAGCGGCAACGGCGATGGCGGTGGCGGCAATAGCGACGGCAATGGTGAAAAACGAGAGTAGATATGAGATTTCTCTGTTCAGATCTCACTCTCTCTCTCTCTCGCAAATCTGTCATCTAGAGTCTAAAGACTCTAAACTTCTCTCCCAGATCTCTAAATGTGAGATCTCTCTCACTGTCTCACACATCTCTTTCAGTAGATCTCAGATTTGAGAGATCTTCTTCCCTTTTCATTTTGTTGTTACAAGTTAATAAAACGCAAACCGTTCTCTGGATAGAATGGTTCAACGGTCAAACCATATGGATCAACGATTTATTGATTAATTCAACGGTTTTTGACCAGACACCAAGTTTGAAATAAAATAGAACCGATCGCCTGAACAATTTCCGATTCGAACAATCCGACCGTCCGGGTCAACGACAGTTAAAAAACATTGATTAATGTAACTATGCATATGGGCGCTTCCCCACCACTAGAAAACTTTTGAAAAGATTCGTCATTGTCCAAATAAACCAATAATAGTGCATCCAATGGCACCTTCCTACAAGGTATTAGGTACACGAGAGAGAGAAAGCACCCAAACAAAGCACAACTTACACATTTATAGAGAATCTTCTAGAGATGGGTGGATGATAGCACTTTTAGAGAAAAATTGACCGATGACCCAGTAGCTGAGATGCTCGTTCGTGTCCCTCTGAATACAGAGGCTTGGGATCAAACCCATCTAATTGCAGTCTCTCTCTCTCTAAGGTTAGTGGAGTTCACGTTCCTCTCTTCTCACCCC
Organism: Nelumbo nucifera; assembly: GCF_055504915.1. NCBI lineage: Eukaryota > Viridiplantae > Streptophyta > Magnoliopsida > Proteales > Nelumbonaceae > Nelumbo > Nelumbo nucifera. The sequence continues at coordinate 60,197,337 of NC_142649.1, forward strand.
TTGATAGGAATCACATACCCTTGATAATAGGAATCAACCTGCAAATGTCCGCATACAATGAGTTTGGAGCCTCATAAAGATCCACATTTTAAACAAAACCCGATTTGTATCCAACTATAGAGATCCGGTCAATATTAGGGCCAGCTATGGGTCTAAGCATATATGCATTCTCCTTTAAGATGCAACCCGTAATCCAATCCAAGTGCATAATCCAACCAAAATAGACCCTACTAAATCATAGAGGTTCTTTTTTCCCATTTTATTGAACTGGAAAGAGGCTTACTTCCACTTGAATGTAGGTTAATTGGCTGATGTAGTTTGATTTTCAAAACATTGGTTGTAATATGATTCCACCTGAACCCTATTTAATCGGAGTGTATCCACTCCGATAGGGCAGTTTTTTTTTTATTGAAAAAATGGATTTTGAGGCGGATATGGATTTTGGGATATACACATTAAATTTACAAAATATCTCTAAGGCTTATAAGCAAATTACCAATATATTAGGGGATATACACAACTCCTGATGCTTATGTATTACGTGTTCAATTTAATACTGTTTGCAATCGTATATGAAAGATAATAGATAGATTATGTATTTTTTATATATTTTAATTAAACAATTGAACAATTTGATGTTTGTTCATATTATTTTACTTGTTTATTGCTTAAAATTAGATCCGAGTTTTAGAATTGATCCACGACTCTTTGCATCTTTATTTGCAGGAAGAATTTAGATTCTGCAAATTTAACCCATTTCGGATTTTAAAGAGAGTATGAGTTAGGAGGTTTAGAGAAACAAATAAGGTCTAAAATTTATAAAACCCTTCTTAAATCTACCCCATTATACCTGCCACATGTATGCCTTTCTCTTTCAACCCCCTTTGTCCATCAATTCAGTTCTTTTTAACTGAAAGATTTCTTGCAACCAATTTCCTCAGATTTACCTATTTGACTCAACTCCCTTTTTGTAGTATGGGGTCCACCACTCCACTAACATGTGATCAGCTTTAGTGTTCAAAGTGTTCCCATGACATTTAAAGCTTTTAAAAGTCAGTTTTAACCTTTTATGGTACCTTCTTGTCTATTATCCTCATTTATATTTTTTGAAGGGATAAAACTTTTCCACTTTGAATTAGTGAGAATAAAAAAAAAAACGTTTTTTTTTAAACCGAGCATGTGACCGAACCGGTCAGGAATCTAGTTACCGGTTCAAACGTTCGATCGTTCAACCAGAATGATCGGCCCGTTCTAACAAAAAAATTAAAAAATTAAAAAAAAAAATTGAAAAGCAGTCAAAACGGTTCAAATAGTTAATCGGCCGATTCAACGGTTTGCTGACCAAAATCAACAGTTTTGAGGAAAAAAGCGATTTTGGGGGAAAATGGAATCAATTAGGTGACCGGTTCCCAGTTTTTCCGGTCCAATCGTCCGGTCCAGTCCGGTTTTGAAAATCATGTAAAAAAATATTGAATATGAATGCAGGAAAAAATAAAACAATATAAAAGTTTGAGTTGGTAAAATTATAAATATGGGTACTATAATAAATATTCAAATTATATTTTTTGGGAGCAAAACTAATTTGTATTGTTAAGGGCATTTGGATATCTATAGATGGTAAAATTATAAAAGTTGGTACTTTAATAAATATTCACATTATATTTTTTGGGAGCAAAACTAATCTGTATTGTTAAGGGCATTTGGGTAAATGTCTATTTGTCTTAAATTACACCCTTTCCAATAATAACCCCCCATAGTTTTATGGTGTCCATAATTGTATCATCATTCATCATTCAGGTTATATTACAAGGTTTATTAATAAAATAGACAATTAAGACCAGATTAAGTATTTTCACTAAAGTACAATAAAAATATGTCCCCAATATATTATTATTTTATAAAATTAACAAATATTACCAATTTTTTCTATGGCTTCAAGAAGTGTATATAAAGGTATTTTTATTCATATAATATGCACATATTCATTGATATATCTCCATAATAGATTTAAAAATGGTTTCTCAGTTTGTATGAAAGACAAAATTCCTCTCAAATCAAGATCGGATTTGCTCCTTACAAAGTGCACCTCGCCCCAACCTCAGAGTGCATTGTAGGCGTGCATTGAGAACATCTCCTTACTTGATGTCATCATTTATGGGAAGATATTTCCAATATGAGTTCGATTTCTATCAGGGCAAGTCAATGCTCACACCGTTCGAACAGCCCCTTGCAACCTTGCATTGAAAATGTCTTCCATGAAATAAATTAGATAACTACAGAGATATTCCCAACGCAAGACTGTAAAGGCTGCTGAAGCTGGACTCTCCTAATATACAGCTATGATGTACTATGAGATTGGTGTGAGGTGTACTCTTTGAGGAGCAAATCCGAATTATCTCAAACCAAAGTTGTTTACTTCCCTGCTACATATTGTCAAATACCCTGAGCACACATTCACTTTGAGCGTGAGCGAGACTGTATGTCCATGTTGAGTGTAGATAACATAAAATCAGCAGTAGCCGGATGGGTCTAGACACTGAAATTGTACACCAAATATAGCCATAGAATGGAATAAGTGGAATATTTAGGGGTATTCTACAACATGAAATTTTTTTTTTGTTGCGGTTTTAAAATAAATCAAAATCATTTGGTTTGAAAATAGATTGTTTCTTAAAATAAAAATATAAAAAAACATGTTCTTGATTGTGCATGTTTTTTGTTTTCAAAACTGAAACAAAAAAATATATTCTTGAATCTAGTTTTAAAAACATGTTTTCATTGATTATTTAACATCATACTTCATAAATCATATAATTTCTATACTAGAAAACTTATTTTTATTTAAAAAAAAATCAATATTTTGCTGGTTCCAAAAATATATATTATTTTTTAAAACAAAACTGACTTGTTTTTCTTGTTGAAAACAAAAAACAGAGTTCAAAAACATGTTTTAGTTTTTTTGGCTAATGTGGCGATTCCTAAAACAAATAAAAACAAAAACATTCATGTTGTAGAACACCATCTTACTTAAGAAAAGTCCTGTAATCACTTCCGAGTAATTCCCCATCACCAATTCAAGTTTTCCCCAGCTTCCACCACTTTCTGATTCACTGATTCACACCTTTCTACTTCTATCTTTATAGCCCTGCCAAAGATATACACTCACCCATGAGGAAGACATTAACCTACTTTTGAACCTAAAATTGATTCTTAATGCCATGGTTTTCAAAATTGGACCGGACTGGACTGTCGGACCAGAAAACCGGGAATCAGTCATCTGAACGGTTCCGTTTTACCCCAGAACCGTCATTTTGGTCAAAAACCATTGATTTGGTCAGCAAACCGTTGACCTGGGTGATCAAACCGTTTAAACCATCCAGCGGTTTTTGGTTGTTTTTTATTTTTTTATTAGAATAGGCCATCCGTTAAGCCAGTATCTGGCCTATTGATATAAGATAAGAATATAAGCATCAATGGACCGGATATGGGTTGAAACCAATCTAAATCAAAATGAATTTAAACAGATTGGATGGTTCAGACATTGAATTGGATTGAACTTGATCCATTTATAATAGACTTACATTGAACTAGATCGGATTGGACCAAAACCAATTGATACCCCTACCTCTGAGTCCCTTCATGTGTACTATGTAATACCAAAAAAAGGGGGAATCAAGTTGGGGCAGGCTAACGTAGCCCTTGTGAGATGGACCGGTCTGGTCCATGATGGCCCTTGAGTTGATATCAAATCGTAGGCAATTCCTTCCCCTGTTATCACCACTTGAACAAGTGGCCGGGCGAGTATCAATTTATTTAACACGGAGATTAAGCTCCTTTTTTTAGAAAAAGTGCAAATACAAAAAAAAAAAATGTTCAGTAAAATTGCAAATAAATCTAATCTTTTAATAAAAATACAAAGTTGGTTTAGTTTTGCAATGCATACAAACACAAATCCCGAGATCAGAATCCGCCTGTTTTCAATATTGACCAACTTCGAGTGTGAAAATTGGATGAAAATGCATTCTTATCAAAACACCTGCGAAATTGAAGCAAACTGCATATATGCATTTGCACTCTTCCCAAACGACTGCAACCGATATGGATGCTAAGGCTGCTGAGGCGGTGACTGGTGTTATCAGTCTGCCAAAATTTCTGTTTTGGGTGATTGCTTGTCCATTATCAAGATTATGCGTCACCCTTCAAGCATGGTCCCCCTGAATAGAGGAGCTTGGTCAATACTGTTCTGATCTATTCCTTAATAATTATTTATTAGGAGAGAATTGAATTTGTTAGCTCATGCTTTACCAGTGTTTGTCGATCTACTGTTGTATTCCAGGAATTAATGGTCTGTCTTTCCTTCCTCCTTGCTTAATTTTAGCTTCTTATTTTCAATAAATCGAGATTTAAGGAGATCTCCCACTTAATTTTTCAATTAATATACACCCCATTTCTTTTCCCATCATAATGAACCCACAAAAGGCATTGTGTAAGTGAGCTGCCAGAATCGTCAAATTGGAATCCAAAGAAAACCAAGCATCCGTCTACTACTACTACTACTATTACAAGGAAGACAGATGCAGTCTCACCCAGTAATCCTATAAGAGGAAAGAAAGCTGTTTGCCCCCAAGCAGTAGTTATTCTTTTCCTTTTTACTTCTTTTCATTTACCCATTTTCAGTTTTTCACTAAGCTGTTGCATTTTATTCTCCCTTAGATGTTCAACCAAATTGAACTAAATATCCATATTAACTCCTTCTAAATTACAGAATACGTTTTGGTTTTCATTGTTTCCTTGTAAAACTAAAACCCCATTATTTTTAGAAAAGAATCCCTTATTCCTCCACTATCCGCTATTAAAAAGGCTGGCAGGAAGCCAGAAACCAGCACTCTCGGAAACAGGGGAAAAGCCCAGAGGGAAGTCTCTTTTGCTCTTCTTTCTGCAGAAGACAATCAGGGACTGAGCCAAGCAATGGTGTTGTCGAGACTTCCTCTCTTCCTTGTCCCACTCCTCCTTTTCTCTTTCTTGCAGAGTCCCACTTTTGCAATCAAAAAGGCAACCACCATTTCTCCTCCTCCTCCTCCTCCTCTTCTTCTTCTGCTGCTGTTGGTAACTAATGGCTGTTTATGGTGCAGTCTTATGTGGTATACATGGGAGGACATTCACATGGTCCGGAGCTTTCATCGTTGGATCTGGATGAAGTTAGACATTCTCATTGCGAGTTTCTGGGCTCCTTCTTGGGAAGGTATGCTATCCTTGTTGAATTGTCTTAATCATTTCTTATCTATCGGCAATTTAGACTGAAAATTCTTCCATTTTTTTCTGTAATTCAGTTACAAGAAGGCCGAAGACGCCATTTTCTATTCGTATAAAAGACATATTAATGGTTTTGCTGCGACCCTCGAAGAGGAAGAAGCAGCCGAGATAGCAAGTAAGAAGTGCTGTTAGCCCATAATGCCCATTTCTCTCTGTCTCTTTTAATCTAGTTCATTATCTTCTCAATTCTCATCTCTGTGTTATAATCTCCCATTGCAGAGAACCCAAGAGTTATTTCTGTTTTCTTGAACGAAGGAAGGAAATTACATACAACCCGATCATGGGATTTCCTTGGCCTGCAGGAGAGAGATAGCTCGATCTCGTCGGAGTCTATTTGGAGTAAGGCGAGGTTCGGTGAAGATACCATCATTGGGAACCTTGACACTGGTAAGGCTTCATCTTCAATAATCCTTCTTCTTCTCTACATCGTCATGAATTTTTCACAGATGCATCTTGATTTTTGTTATGGGATTAACTCGATTATTACATCACACCAAAGTACATTCTCGATTATTTTTGAGACAAGTATATTCTCAATAGAGACAGCTCAAGCTTCCCCCTTCAACTATCAAAACTTCGATTAATCGCATATTAGAATTTAGAAGAACAAAGTCAAACATATACTTTAATAAACATTTTTGGTTAATTTTCAATCAGTCGACACTGACAGTCGTAATGCTGTGGCCATTTTATTTGGTCTCCAACGAGACTAGCACCATAAGATTGATTTTCCATCGCCAGTAAACTCCATTTACTTTCTCTAATGTCTCTAGAGTCTAGCCCATGGTTTTGATTTTAGGGACTTACTTCTTTTTTCACTTTATTATGCTTCTGGGTGTTTGACTTGACTACAAATTAAACGAACAGATTTGTAGCATAAACAGAAAAAGGTCAATGCATTTGGGTTTCGTGATAAACTGTTTTACACTGATTTTTATTTTCTTTTCAACGATTTAAGTAAAGTTGTATGAAGTGGATCAAATATGCTCAGACTATTGAAGAAGTGAAAGGTTATCAAAGTATGCATTGACCAGGATGAAGTATTTATTTCTCTTTTTGTTTTTTAATTTCTTCTAAACGTCAATCCAACAGAATTACCTCATTACTAGTGTTCTCTTTCATAGTCATAATGATTCTGGTGCTTAATCTTATTGGTCCACATTCTAGCTAGTTTGTCAATGAAAGGTTAAAGAAAAAAGCCATGAATCATTGACTTTACTCTCCCAATTCTCCTTTCCCATTTTCCTGAAAACAGAACCAAAAAAAAAAAAAAAAGAACAACAACTAGGCTATCTGGTGCATCCATTTAACGTGCATCACTGTTTGTTTGTCAATTGCTATCATGATTGACATTTTCATCTCCACCTTGGCTGATGTGGGTGATGGTGGGATTGGTGCTAGGCGTGTGGCCCGAATCAAAGAGCTTTAGCGATGATGGGTATGGACCCATTCCACCCAAGTGGAAAGGATTCTGTCAGCAGAGTGGCACCAACAAGGACGTAGTTCGTTGCAACAGGTCTCTACTTTTCTTACTAAAAAACAGCAAACCAGTGGTTCGTTTCTTGTTTTTCTCTTTTGTGTATGTCTGATCTCATCTCATCCAAGGAAATCTGCTTTTTTTCTTTCTTGTTTAATACAATTCTGATATAACGTAGTTCGACTTTATGTAATCGTAGTTGGGTCCCCACTAAAAGATTTCCACTTTTTATAGAAAAACCAGATTGGCCGAATCCCACCAAACCAGTTGGGCTTCATCTAACTTTGGAGGCTTTGACGAGTAATCCTTGTTGAAACTGGTTGATTTCAATATTATTTTGGTCGGTTTATTTTCGCATTTGTATTTCAGACTACCTTTATCCGCGTTTACATCCAACTGATATTCAACAATATCTGCTCATTTTTTGTGGAAAAGAAAAAGGTTAATGAGCTTGAAATAATGAACCACCTTCACACATGCCCACGGAGAGGAGGATACAGGATAGCAGACAACCCATTGGCTCGAAATTTGTCCTTGAATACAATTTTGTTCCATATCGAATGGGTTGCTACTGTTTTTGTTCATGTCTGTAACTACTTGGGGACAGAGCAACCCGAATGAATTATATATCATTATCAGTTGTTTGATGCATGAATGATTCGATAATTGAATAGAGCGTGGTGGGTGCTTTGGATTTTGGGACGTCTCGTCCACTTAATCGATTCACATGATTCGTCCAAATTGTCTTGCTTCATTTGGATCAATTAAAACCATGACTGAAGTGGTCCAGCATTCTATAGTGTTTAATTTTCTTTTTTTTTTTTAGATTAAACCATGACTGGCTTACTAGCTCTTAATCAAACCTCATTTCTTCATCTGAGTGATGCAATTAACAGCATTAATATCTTGCACATGGCTATGTTTTGTTAACAAAAACAAAAGGCTATTATATATATACACATTTGGCTTAGTACCCTCATAATAATCATTCAGTAAGTCAAACAAAACTACGAAAGCAATTGGATTTAGTATTCAGTATGGACGGCACCCAAGAGTCCAATAGTTTCCACTGTCTAAAGGAGGAAATTTTTTATTGCTGCTGATAGTTACAGCTTGTTCTACGGTAGTTGGCCACCGCGAAAGGCGGCGGGAGGAGTTTGACTTTGTATCCGAGCGTATTTCTCATTTCTGAATCTCTAAATTCAACCATGTCTGAAGTCCAAAGCGGCTGTAATTAATACTATTTTATTTTTTCTGTATCTTAGCGATTTGAGTGACAGACAGAGAGGGGAGTTTGACTCTGGAATCTGTTTTTGTAACTTTCTATTTTGCTGATGCATGTATTCTGGGTTAGGAGCTTCAACTACTGTATTTTGTATTGAATTTCACATTTGAAAATCTTGAGCAGGAAGCTGATTGGAGCAAGGTACTTCAATAAAGGCTACGCTTCTGCTGCGGGGACCCTCCTCAAGTCATCCTTGACTTTGGCCACCGCACGAGACGACGACGGCCACGGGACCCACACCCTTTCTACAGCCGGCGGTAACTTTGTACCCGGTGCCAACGTCCTCGGTTTCGGCAATGGCACCGCCAAGGGCGGGGCCCCTAGAGCCCGAGTGGCTGCTTACAGGGTCTGCTGGCCTCCCATCAACGGCAGTGAATGCTACGATGCCGACATCTTAGCTGCCTTCGATGCTGCCATCCACGACGGCGTCGATATCATTTCCGTCTCCCTCGGCGGAGCCCCCTCCGACTATTTCCAGGACGGCATTTCAATTGGAGCCTTCCATGCCGTCAAGAACGGCATCGTTGTGGTCACCTCTGCTGGCAATTCAGGACCCGACGCTGGTTCTGTTTCCAACGTTTCCCCATGGTTGTTCACCGTTGGAGCCAGCACCATCGATCGGGAGTTTCCTGTTTACGTTAAACTTGGCAATAAAGTTCAGCTTAAGGTTTGTCTCTTCTTCTCTCCACTCACAGTCACAGTCACAGATGTAATGGTTGATCTCCTTCCTCTACCAGGGACAAAGTCTGTCTGCCAGTTCCCTGCCTGCAGCGAAGTACTACCCACTGATTAGCGGAGCAAAAGCCAAAGCTGCAAATGCATCGGCCAAGGATGCGTGAGTACAGAGACAACCCATTTTTAGATAGCTATTTGATTTCTGCCATCGGCTAAGGATGCTTGGTTGAATTATATATCAAATATCTTGCAGTCTGCTCTGCAAGGCTGGGACTCTGGATCCTGAGAAGGTGAAGGGTAAGATATTGGCCTGCCTCCGAGGCGTCAACGGGAGAGTACAGAAGGGCATTCAGGCGGCTCTAGCCGGTGCAGTGGGGATGATTCTGGCCAACGACGAGATCAATGGGAATGAGATAATAGTCGATACCCACGTCCTTCCTGCTGCTCATATCATATACAAGGACGGTCTTGATCTCTTTGCTTACATCAATTCTACCAAGTGAGTAAATTACAAAAATGGCAAACATATCATGGCGGCAATCGCATCCATCTTCGGTCCAGACATGTCCACGAACTCCATCGTTGACTCGAATTTTGCTTACGCACTCTTTTTTCTTATCTTTCACAGATCACCCATCGCTTACATCACGCGTCCCGTCACCCAAATGGCTGTCAAGCCTGCTCCCTTCATGGCTTCTTTCTCGTCACGTGGTCCTAATACCATTACACCCGAAATTCTCAAGGTCCTCTCTCTCTCTGAATGACATATTGACGTATTATAATTTGATGTTTAGTTAATAACATATTTCATTGATTATATTACCATTCAGCCCGATATCACTGCACCGGGGGTGAGTATCATAGCAGCATACACCCAAGCAACTGGACCAACAGGTGAGAAGAGCGATGAGCGTCGAGTTCAGTTCAACTCGGAATCCGGCACATCGATGTCCTGTCCCCATGTTGCCGGCATCTCTGGCCTTCTCAAAACACTGCACCCCGACTGGAGCCCGTCGGCAATCAGATCGGCCATCATGACTAGCGGTTAGACTCTTATTACGGAGCCACTAGTTGATGAATTACAAGTTTTGATGAGTTGATCAAATAAGTTCATTTGCTAACTTTTCTTCTACAGCGAGGACTAGAGATAACAAGAGGGAGCCAATGCTCAACTCGTCCTACGTCAAGGCGAACCCATTTGATTATGGTGCAGGGCACGTCCGACCAAACCGGGCCATGGATCCTGGGTTGGTCTACGACCTTACTGTCAAAGATTACTTGAATTTCCTCTGTGCTCTTGGTTACAACGAAACCAAGATCAAATCTTTCTGGGAGGAGCCCTACGAATGCCCCAACCACGTTAGACTCTTGGACTTCAATTACCCTTCTATCACTGTGCCTAGACTCTCTGGCCCTACCACAATCAGTCGAACTGTAAAGAACGTTGGCACCCCAGGAACTTACAAAGCTCGCTTCCGTCCACCACCTGGTATTTCTGTTTCCGTCGAACCCCTCACCCTCAAATTCGACAAGCTGGGGGAGGAGAAGAGCTTCAAGCTTACCCTCAAGCTCAAGGCTAAGAAAGCTCCAGCAGCAAGCAACTATGTATTCGGGCGGCTCATATGGTCGGATGGAAATCATTATGTTAGGAGTCCAATTGTGGTCAAGGCCGCATAGAGGTAGGAAGTTAGGAACTAGGTAGGAACTGATGCTTTCGTTTCTGTGAGCTTTGGTGAGGATTTTTTAGCCTAAATTCTCATCTGGGTCTGGGTTTTCTTTCTTTAAAATTTCCTCACAGGCTCAAGTGGAGTGTTTGGAAGGACGTTCACATGGATCTGAAACTTCATTCATTAATATTCATCTACTGAAACAAAGGTATTCAATTGCTATACTTTCGTAACGAATAAATCGTTTGTGTCATGTATTCAGTCTTTGCCTCTGACATTGATTCTAAATCACTCTTTCGTTACAGAGTAGGGCGAGATGTGGCTTTCTACAAGTACACAAAACAACTATACCATCTACAAGTTGCAAGGAAAACCTTTAGGAGAAAGAAGCAGCAAAGATCACAAGTTCACAAATAATTCTGAATTCCTGTGTTTTCTAATTTCACCATTTCCTTGTTAATGTCGCACATTCCATGGCTAAGTGAAGATCGTGTCTTTGTCTTTCTATCGCTCAGTGCAGAATAAGCTTTTTCTTTTCTGATTTGGTTATTTTCCCTTTCCAATTCAACCTCTTTACCTTTATCGTCACTGCAACTCGGGCTAAGCTAGGTCAGGCCCAAGTATTTGCTGGAATCTGCAATTAGGGTTTCACTACTTGCAAGAATACATTTATACAAACGCGTGGTGGGCATGATTTACCAGATGGAGTGTAGAATCACTTATCCCAGCGAACACCATAATTCCTCATTATTAGCAAGGTAAAACGATTAACTATCCACGTCAAATCAAACAATAAAATTAGGGGAGGAAACGAAGAACAAAGAAAATTGAAAGGGTAAATCTACGAGAAACATCCATCCTCTCCACTCTTAACATATTTCGATCGATCGTCATCGTTGTTATCTATGGAAAACAATCTAAAGAAGCTGCAAAAATCGAAAAAGAAGACAAAATCATTACTGCAAAGGGGAAACAAATACATATACAGATCGAACGAAACTACAGATCAACAGAGAGAAAAAGTAACAGGAACTCACTACCTTTAACTTGTTGAGATTGATTTTGTGCTTGTGACCGAACTGAAACTGAAACGAAGAGGAGAAGAAGGGAAAGGGAGGAACAATTGAAAGACTTAGGAATGGGCGGAATTGGAAGCAACACCACAAACCCTCTAACCCTGATAAGGAGTAGGAGCAAGTGCGGTTGCTGTTTTCGTTTCCAACCCGCACATTCCTAAGGATTTCAATAGATCAGCTCCCATTCCCGTTTCTCCAAATTTCCTTCCTTCACGTTCTGAAACCCTAACTACACCAATCTTTCCCATCGCCGCTGTTTATATATTCTCTTAGACTCCAGTCTTTCTCATCTACCGTTGGATTATATGCCTGTAAATACATCTCGACCGTCCAAATATGTTTGGTTTAGCAGATCCCAATTTTTAGAGCTTCACGGGGATAGCCCGTCCCACTAGAATTCGGATTAGCTGAACGTTTTGGCTTTTTCAGCAGGCTGTGGAACCAACCACGCCAGTGAGCCGGTCGGTAAGAATCTGCTACCAACAAACCGCTCCCAACGCCATTCCAGAATCCACTGCAGCCGTACACATTAGACTCGTCCCATGTGGCAAAATACTGACGTGTTCAGTCATGATTGGTTATATGTATTGCATACGACCAATTCCAACACCAATGAAATTTGGAGATCTGCTTCTATGAGGCATATCTGTGCCCACACTTTTTAAGAGTCTTTTACAACTTTGCATTGAGAATATCTCGCCATGAAATAAAGCATACAAGTACGGATTCTCGATGCAAGGAAGTAAAGTACCGATTCTCAATGCAAGGAAATAAAGGCTGTTCGAATGGAGACCAAATCAGCCCCCCACAACGTTTACAGCACATCCCTACCATGTATTGGGAACATTTCCCGATGATAATCCCAAAAATGATGATGTTGTCATCGGAAGATGTTTCCAATACATTACAGAAGTGTGTTGTGAGACATTGTGGGGGCTGATTTGAATTCACTCAATGGGCTTTGCCCTGATTGAAGCTGAAATCTGAAATTTGAATTCACATCTGCACTCCATAGAAGACGTCCTACAAATGCTCTACAAAACATCCCAACCATGTATTGAGAATGCTCCCAATGGCAAGTACAAGTACAGGAGACGTTTTTAATATATGATTGAGATGTGCAGTGGGGCACTTGTGGGGCTTAGATATGAACTCATGAGAAGATTAGCTGAATGTGTAGTATCTAGTGAGTAGGTGTGGATAGTAGATCCAGTCAAGTGGAACCAATGACAATGAATTTGCATAGTATGAACCTTTCTATCCACACCAACCACCAACTCAGGGCTGGCTCATTGGTGTATTAGCTGATTTGTTAGTGGAATCAAATCTCGCAACCAACACTTTGGGAAAAAAAGGGGTCAGGAGGAAGTTATTAAATACAAAAAAAAAAAAAACCTTCATCCATGATACATCAACTGACCAACAAATAAACACCACATCTACTGAGTGTGCAAGAAGATAAAAGTAACTGAGCTCACCTCTAACGGCAACGGCAGCTCCTTATTTTTAATTGGGCGCTATCTTCTCTACATTCTCTGCCGATTAAGATGGTGTTTGGAAGTATGGGTGTTTTTTGGGACCAATTTTCAAGAAAAAATGTCCATGTTTTGGGAGTGTTTCTGCCACATAGGCAATGAACAACACTGTGCCGTTTGGTAAAGTGATTTTCATCACCGTTTTTCATGTATGTGCACGCATTACCCCATAAGATGATGCACGCTAATATCATACCAAATTATATAAAGATGCTTATCAAATGGTGATGATTATTTTATAATATCTGGCCTAAAAATTTAAATCCAACGGTTGAAAATATTATTGGAATAGATCAACAACATCAGCATGAATAAAGGGATATTGCCAGGTTAGCCTTGCCATTCAACCAAACTCTTTCTTTGAGAAATTGCAAGTTTTTTGAGATGAAGTACACCTAGAACTGTGACGTCCAGAAGCTGTATAGTTCTGTCTGATTTGTAGAGAAAGAAATGTGACATTGAGTGCAATTGTTTGTAGTTGAAGAGGGAAGAAAAAGCTAGCTTTTGATATATGACTAGCTTTTAGGTGTTTTCTCTTTGTTCACAGCTTCTGATGTAGGTTTATTGGGTATTGAATATAAACAGATATAAGGAAGGGTTCATGGAGACATTTTCAAATTTTCATTATCTGTATCTGATCGAAATAAGATATTCTTTCATACATTCTAGTTCAGATTAGCTGGATATCGGTGGACCTTAACTGCATTAAAGATGGATTAGTCTGGATTGGTGTAGTGTTTAACCAATGGAAGATGCACCTGATCATGAGACTTCACCGTGTAGGTGTAGTGTTTAACCATAAAATATCAACACTCGACAGACTTCAGAGTATGTTTTGATTGAAAGTCAACATCCAAATGGAACTCCAACAACTCATTCTATCACTCAAGGTTCATAATTTCGAATTGCATGGAGATTTTGGTCGATGGGAAATTTTATGAAGTTTTCCAAATAAGATAAAATGTCCCAGTTTATGGGAAGCATTGTGGGTTCGATGATATATGATCTATCCTAGGTTCAGCCATTCACAATCCCACAACCTCCTTTTAAATCTTTTCACCAAAAGACAAAGCAACAAAGTATTTTCAGTTCAGCCTCTTCAGCTATAGAGAGAAAACGAATAGTTTACAATATATTTAACACCATTTCACACAGAGAAAATGAGTTTAGAAACAAAGGAAAAAAAAGTCTAGAAACAAACCTCTTTCGGCGATGACCAACTTCCTCCGGTGATGACCAACCTCTTCCGGCGATGACAATGACGGAGAAATGAGCAGAGGTTATAGAGGCTGTCTGTGAGAGAAGAGAACTTTCGGCGGCAAGAAGAAAGAGTTAGAATGTTCAAGTGAACCCTACCACTCATTGGGTTAATGTTCCGATGGGCCGGAAGCACTGGTACATTCCCACTGGTGCCAATTCATCTTACAAGTAAGCGCCATGTAGGATACACGTATTCACCAGCTCAATTAACCATTGGGGGCAACAGTTCACCGACGTTTCATGCATCGGTAGGTCCCGATTTACAAGGCATGCCCGTGGTTTAAGCGTTTTTTCAAAAAACGCGTGAACCAAATAATCATATATATGGGCAAATTTTGAAACGCCTATGTGAATCCGACGTGGCACCGTTTTTCAGAAAAACGACCATGTTTCCAAACATCCCCTAAGGTCTTTTTATTTTTTGTTTTTGAATTGTTCTAATTTAGGGGTGTCCATGGTTCGGTTAACCGAACCAATTCCCCAAACTGAAACCGAACCAGTACCACTGGTTAACCAATCTGCCGGTTTTGGTTTTTGACCGATTTGGTTCTTTGGTTTTTTGTTTTTTTATATTTATAATATATATTATATAAATATATATATATAATATAATATTATAAATAATAAATGATATATAATATATTATAAAAATATATAATATATTTATAAATAGATTATTATAAATATAATATATATATAATGAATATATAGAAAATATGTGATATATATTAATATATATACCAGTCGATTCGATTAACCGTCGTTTTTTTATAGATTAACCAAAAACCAAACCGGTTGGTTCAATTAACCACATTTTTCAGTTTGGTTTCTCAATTCAGTTAAATTTTTCAGTTTTTTCATGGACACCCCTAGGTTCTATAACCGGTGATGGCATCAAGTTTATAGAGGCAACTCAAGGTTCTGTCGCTCAGCTTCAAAACCCAACTCAGCGTTTTAGGCTTCATAAGCCAAGTCAGGGTTTTTATGTGAATGGCTTTGTTGTGAAGGACAAACAAGTAGGGATTCCTCTTCTTCACAAACCACTGTTTTTGGTAAAGATTTGCAAACCAATTAAGGATGACCTCTATCTTTCTACTACTACTAGTGAACACAATAAGGGGCTTGTTGCGTTGTTGGGTTCGCATGTCGTCCTTAACAAGAGATCAGCGCGCACAGTCTTTTATGATCGTGCATTAGGAATATCTCCATATTTTTATATTTTATTTTATGAGGAGATATTCCCAATGCAAAACTGTGAGAACGGTGTGAGTACAGCCTTGTGAAAACTGAAGCCGATTTCCTTTAACATTGAAATGTATAAAACAATCATTAAGCATCATTCTCTACTAGTAGGGCTATCAATGTCATGGACTGAGTTCGGATTAAACTCCACCCCAACCGTAATTAATTGAATCAGTTTGAACGGACCGAAGTTTTATGTCGGATTGAACTGGTCCGAAAATTGATTGTCCAATAGGTTAGCGGACCAAAACAATATTGTCCAAAGAATCAAAGGTCCACTCAATAATAGATATGTTTGGGGATATACCTACTATTTGACTACAAATTTTCTTCAACTCCATTCGTTGGTTATACCTATAGAGTATTGTGTATCAACGGTGCTGATGACCGAGAGAGATTGCATGTTGAACCGGTCGTTTCTAACCACATCACCTGGTCACTACTCGCTAGGCTTATCAATGATATTCAAAATTTCGAGGCTCCATTCGTTGATTATACCTATAACATATTGTGTTCATCAATGGTGCTGATGACGGAGAGATATTACATGCCGAACAGGTCATTTCTAGTCACATCACCTGGTCCCTGGTTGTTAGGCCTATCAATGATACTCAAAAATCCGAGGTTCCATTCATTGGTTATACCTATAATGCATTGTGTTCATCAATAGTGCTGATGATTGAGAGAGAGAGAGAGAGAGAGTGCATGCTGAATCGGTCGTTTCTAGCCACATCACCTAGTCGCTAGGTCTATCAATGATGTCCAAAAATCCGAGGCTCAATCCGACATATGATCCCGATTATCTTGGATTCGGATTTTATATTTATGCTATCAGATTGAATTCAGGTTTGATTCTATTCGATTCGACTAAAATTCAAATATGATTATATTATAATATTTAATATTTAAATTATATATATATATTATATTATATATAAATCTATGTATATAGTAAATCCAATAAGTACATTTACATTAATTTATTATATATAAAAGATGAAAAGTAATTAATTTTTTTATTTTAAAAAATTAAAACGAAATCAGATTAAATTTGAATTCAGTCCAAGTCTGTTAGGATTCCAATTCAAAATCCAAGGTATTTAAATCTGATCAGATTTTGGATCGGATTTGGATGCAAGCTCTCGGATCAGAATTGGATTTTTCTCATCCGGTCCAATTACAAGCTCAAGTAATGGACGAAATTAGGGTTGTATTCAGATTGGGTTCAACAAAATCCAACTCCGATCCCATTATCGAAAGCTTACATCTGAATTCAATCTAAAATTCAATCGGATTTAAACTCTCATTCGAATTCAAATCCTAATGGACTTGAATCGAATTCGGATTTAATCCGATTCTACTTTAATTTTTTTAAAATACAAAAGAATAAAAACTTAATTACTTTTCAACTTTTATATATAATAAATTAATCTAAAAATACATACTAAAATTATTAGATATATATTCATATATAATATAATATATAGAAATATATTTTTATAATTTTAAATATAATTATATAAAATTTATATATTAAAATCAATAAATATTATAATATAATCGAATTTGGATTTTAGTCGGATTAGATGGATTCAAATCCGAATATGATCCAATTATTAATCGGACGTAGATTACAAAATCCAAATCCAATCCGATTACATAAATACATCATCCGAATCCAAGATAATCAGATCAGGCCTCAGATTTTCGGGTTTTGAAGTCCATTCCTTTTAATTGCTTTCAAGTTCCTTTGGTTGCTTCATTTTTCTTGACTTCTGTTGGCGATTTTGGTTTTTTAGTGACAAAAAAATAATCAAAACCCTTCAAGATCCGAAGAAAAAGAAAAAACTTTGCTAGTGGATTTGATTTTTATGTTTTTTGGTTTTTCCATATAATTTTTTATGTTTCAACCATTTTGGATCGGATTGAATTCAATCCAGTCCATTTACATTTTAAATTGGACCGGTTTGAGTTCAATATTTGTTAGGGCTTCAGACTAGATTAGGTCTGATCTATTTGTAAATGGACCCATATTGGATTAGATCATATTGGACCAAATCCAACCAATTGACACCGCTATCTACCGGTTAATCTCCAAGTTACTAGCGTTATTAAAGCATCCAAAATATGCCTATTTATTTTCTATGTTAGATGTTGAGCCATCTTCCTATACGTAGGCTGTGAACCCATGCATAAATAGTTCAATGCTCTACTGCAGACCGATTTCTCCTTGCTCATTCATCACATTGCAACTAGTGTCATTCTCCTATTTGTCTGCTAAGGCTATGTTTGGTTTGAAGGAAAAAGTAGGGAAAGGAAGGAAAAAATAGGAAAACCTTCACAAATCTTGTATAAATTTCCCTATATTTTCCTTCAAACCAAACATAGCCTAAGATGATATCATCATCACAATTCATGTACTACTCCTATGTCCTCATCTCTTAAAATAAGTACAGAAGAGAAGATTCACAATCTTTTGAAAACCTAACACTATACACAAAAGTATTGTAGGCGCCCTTTAATACCTCAAAGTAACAAAGTGGTATAATACATGGCTAAGCCTACAATCTCTCATTGGATAGCTGTTAGGCGCATTTTGTGCAATCTCAAGCATGCATTCTTCATTGTGTTTACTACATTGACAATTTGGTGTCCTGGTCTTCCAAGAAGCAACAAACCATCTCTCATTTTAGCACATAGGTGGAGTATCAGTCCTTAGCCATTTTAGCTACTGAACTAACTTGGCTTCTTCACCTCCTATTATTACTGCAACAATATCGGGGTCACTTACCTAGCTTCTAATCAAGTTCGTCACACTCGCACTAGGGATATAGAATTTGGATTTTTATTTTGTACGGGGTAAGGTTCAACGACATCTTCTTGACATTAAATTTCTCTCCACCATCAACTAAGGGGATGTTTTGTAACGTAGACAAAAAATTGGATGGTGTGTTTCACCTATGGTGTTGATGAATACACACCACACCCCAATAGGGTAGTTGTTTTGTATTGTGGACAAAGATGTGTGAATTGAATCACACCACACCTCTATAAATATTCTGCAAGGTGTGGTGCATTTCAGTCCACACCTTGTGTTTTGATTCCATGCATCTCAATTATAACATTTGAGATGATCTGTGTCGTTAATCATTAATAGCAATACTTTATTTCTTTAGTAATATACATAATAGAAAATTAGCAGTAAATTTCTAAGGATATAATAATTAACAAAAATAATATTAATAATAATTAATAATATTAAATTATAAATAATGATATTAATAAGAATTAAAAATGAGTAACAATATTAATGATAATTGATAATATTAACAATCAGAGCCAACCAATGAGTGGGTCCCAACTAAGGGCATGGATGTATAAAAATTCAGTTTAATTTGATTGACTCTCAACCATCTGATTTTGACATTCTAAATAGAACTACTTCACTCTTAGAGAAACTTATCTCCATTTTTTGAATGCAGTAACAGCAGTGGGCTGTTAACATTCTGTACAAACTGATTTTCAGCCTAACGGGTCTCCCAATTTAGGTTCCATCTGGTGGGTTCAAATGCTAGAAGCATGTGACAGGTGGCAAGTTAAGATAGTCCAAGAAGAGCAAGACCCACATATGCATCCTGTGTTCCCAGACCACATAGAAGTCAGGAAAGAGTTATGGCAATTGAAACTCAAAAGATATGTCAAATTACCAGATTTTGAAGGATCACCTCATAGGGGAAAAAGAAATTTCATTTTCTTACTTTTTTTTCTTAATTCTTGTGTGTTTTATTAGTACAATCAATTACTAGATCAAGATTTCTACAGAACAACATGAAAACTTCATAGATAGATAAATAGATCCCTTTGAACCTGCCATTGACATTAACATCTTTGGTTGTTTAATGAGCCTTCACTCTTCAAATGTTATTCATATTAATTTCTATTTTCACTTTGTGTTGTTTGTTATTGTAAAGAATTAACATAAAAGCTGAAGCAAAGAATAGTAAAAATCAGAATTTGCAATCTTTTTTATTTGAACTCCAGTGTATTTGCATCAAGTGCAAATGAAATTACACTGAAAACAAATGGAGCCTTGTGCATCTAAGACAAAAATATTTTCTTCTAAGGAGAAATCTGTACATATGGGAGTGTAACTATGTAGTTTCTGAAAATTCCTTCCATGATACTAAGATTATCTCCATTCATATTTCCATCTTTTCTTTCTGAACATTGTTCTGATTGATATGTATATAGATAATCCACATCCATAGAACTACAATTTTTAGTTTATCTGTATTCCCATTTTTAGACAATAGCCTTAAAGATTTTTGAATTAGAGTAGCCTTCTCAATTTTGTAAGGTGTTTCTTTCACAATGAATCTCAAATGAATCTTTTCGAAAACTTAAAAAAGCTTGGTGATGCAGGTGTTTCTAGCAAGAGATGTTAAAGTACAAAAAAGTCAGAAATATTGAGAGGGACGTAAAGAAATAGACTAATTTGATCAAGTGAATGAAGATTCAAGTAGAGGTCTCAATTCTACTATTTTTGTAGATTATTGGGACATGAAATATAGTAACACTTCATTCAACACATCAAAGATGATACAGATAAAAATCCTCCTTGAGTCAACTGGGTATTGCCTCTGCTGCAATTACCCTAGATGGAAGAAGCATCCTGAGGTGATGTTGAGTCCTACTGAGTAAGATATACAACTTAAGCTAATACAAATGGTGGATCAAGATATACAAATGCAAATTACTGTTATAGTTGGGCATGAACCTAGCATGGAAATTGGTAAAATTCTATTAAAAATCAAAAGATGACTCTAATGGCATGCTACTTGAGCTAATACAAAGTATCATGACTATTTATCCAACCTGAAAATTGATTGGACTCGATCAAAACATTAAATCAAAATGCTGACCCAAAGAAATTGAACAGAACAAAATGTTGACCCAAAGAAAATTTCATTACTCAGAGAAGGAGCTTGTAATTTGTTGCATACATCAAATTGTATATAGTGTTACATACAACAAATTGTACCTCAAAATCAAACACTATAGATTACAATCAATCTGACCAAATTTCAGATTATGCAAGACTGTTAACTATAGTATTTATATATTGTGGACCTTCATGGATTATTCATCCTCAAAGAAAATTTCAATTAGATACCAAATTGTTAAAACCTTTAAGAAAATTGAAGTTCTTTTAGCAAGTGTCGGTTTCATCTTTACAGTTGAACTAATAGGGTCCCACTAGAGGGAGAGACAGAGTTGGTGGTTCAATTTTCACCAAGATTGGTATGTGAGAACCAATAATTAAATGGTTTGTATACATAGCATGGATGTGGCCAAGGCTTTGTAAGACTCAAAGATCTAGTTCATATTGCAACTACCCATCCAAAAAAATAAAAAATAAAAACAAATTATGTAAAGAAAAATATATGGGTCCCATTTGTCATAGAAGGTTACCCCTTTGTCCTGGAAAGTAAGCGCGAAGATGGGCTTTGACTTCTAGGTAAATTGCTCGACAAAGTAAGGTTGCCTCTTTCCATAATCACTGTGTGACAGCCTTTTGTGGGTTTTGGATGTTGGGGGCAGAAAGTAAATTGCAAAAGCCTAACATTAAGCTCAGATCATGAAGGATCGAAAACACCAAGGGGCTATTGATTTATGAAGATAAATTTTGTTTCTCACAATACATAAACATGCAGATATGTAAATATGTAACCAGTCACAAAGCAAAAGAATCAAAGAAGAATATATTCATCAGCTGTAAAACAAATATGAAACAAGGGTAAGAATAGATGGAGATGAAGCACTTACCACCAGTGATTCGGTGCAGCAGTGGTTGGAGTTGCAATGGTGAGTGGTGGTCGGAGTTATAGAGGTGAGTAGAGAAGAAGGGGCAGCGGCGGTGCTCTGCAAGAGAAGTTGCAACGGTAAAAGAAATTGGGTTTACAGTTAGATAAACATCAGATGTAAAGCATGGGATCAGTCTAGTGTGTTTTGATCCACAAGAAAAACCCATGGATGAGGAATTGGCCCGTGGTATGGACCGATCCACGAATTGGTGTACACCATAGGCCAACCAAACGTCTTAAGCCACCGCTGTGTGTTCCAAAACACAATATCTCGTGGTCATTCCACGATACCGAACACCACCCAAGTTATAGACATTTTTACCCAGGCTTTACCTGTCAAATGTTTTACTTTCCTAAAGACAAGCTTAATGTGCAACCCCAATTTCAGTTGAGGGGCGCATGTTAGAAAGTCCATCATACACGTTTCTCCTACAACATCACCATGCTGTATTTTAGTTACATAACGACTGTAACTTCTCTATAACACAAGAGAATTCACATTCATATCTATGATCTATTTGATTCAAGGCGTTGTAATTGACTTTTATTGATAATAGATTGAATTATTAAATTTCAAATTTATTTATTGCTCTATTCCAATGCATTCATCAAATTCCGGTTTGAAATGATGGGAGTTTTTATCCATTTCTCCTATTTCTTCCACTTTTTTTATGGATGGATAACAGGAGAAATTCTTCAGAAACCAAGAATGCTTGAACTGATTGTACTCTCTGATTCAACAAACCATAATCTGGTACTTTACGAGCAAAAGATTTTTGTAGTTCTCTGTATGTTTTATAAAAGTGGATGAGGGGAAATCAAAGTTCTTGATGGCAATTGGTGAGAGATGAGATTGAGGCAGTTGAGTGTGGCCGGAATTTGGTTGCCACCGCCAGTTCTGATTGCTCGAGCTCACATTACTGTAATGAACCCAAAAAGACATTTTGGGTTTCTGCTCTAAGAGCTTTGTCGGATGAATGAAGAGGCAAGGAAGACTTTGAATAGTGAAAATGCCATTAAGCACCCTCTTGTTAATTTTGGAATGAACTTGATGACATGGCAAAATTCTATTAGAAGATACATGTAAAAGGTGGACGAAAGAGTTAGAATCAAGGATTAAAGTATTGGTATCGGATAATTCAGATATGGATACGTTTTGGAAATGTATGGATGCGAACGAAAAATATAAAAAAACATGGATACGCTAGGAAAATACATATAAACAAAGTTCAAAGTATCGGAAACGTAAGGTGTATGGGAAAGATAATTTTAAGAGACATATCGAGATATGCTTTGGAAACGTATAGATACGGACAAAAAATCAAGATACACAAAAATCCAAAAAAAAATCCTTAAAAAATATGAACAATAATAAAATTGAGTTTTATGTGAGTATAACTAATTATTTAAACATAAAATCCATTATTTAATGATTTATATAAAGTATCGGGATATAATTAGTAACCATTGAAAAATAATAGAACTGAAATGTGTGTATATATACTAATATTTATCAGTTAATATTTATTATATATAGATTTAGATAATATTTATTATGTATACAAGTTAATATATACCTTAATTTTTAATAAATAAATATAACTTGCATTCATCTTATTATTATATAAATATTAATAATAAAATTTATAGCATTTATTGGGAAACATCCACCAAGGCAAAAGAGATTATTTTTAAGTATAAAAAAAGCAGTTGTTTTAATAAGCAATTAAGGTTGGCATATTGGTTTATTAATTATTGTTGTAAGTAAAATGACTTGGGTTCCAAACTTGTTACTTTTGGTTTGTGATTTTTAACAAGTTAATTCACTTAAATAACATTTAATGACATATAAAGGTAACTTAAATGAGCATTTAATTGAAATATATTAACATTTAGTGATGTTTCAAACTTTAAGGATTAATTAAAATTGATATTAGTGAGAGAGAGAGAGAGAATAGCTAAATTAAATTTAAATTTAAAAAAGAGAGGGAAATTAAATTCGACTAATACATAATGCATACCGGCATGTTTCGGGTTGTATCGGCCAATACATACTCAAAACGGTCCGATACAAGTTCAACTCGGTTCGATACAAATGAAAAAATACGAAACCATCTAATTATTCATGTTATGTGTATCGAAACTCTTTCGAAACGATACGCATCGGCCAATTTTATTTATATTAATAATATAAATATCATATAATTTTATTTATAATGCATCAATCAAGAGTCTAAGTACGGGTGGATTCGAGCCGAGCCGAGCCGAATAGTATGAGGCTCGAGCTTGGCTCGAGACTATTCTACAAGGCTCGAGCTCGAGCTCGGTTCGAGCCAGAACCTTGAGCTCGGCTCGGCTCGAGATCGATTTTGAGAATAAATATTTTATAAAAATAAAAAATTATATATAAAAATATTTTTTATTTGATATTTAAGAAAATAGGAATTATAATAATTAATAATTATAATATTTTTAATATATATATATATATTATTTTCTACAATTTTATTATTATTATATATATATATGTATATATTATCTAGTAGGCTCGAGCTCAGCTCATTTCATAATCGAGCTAATGAATTGGGCTTGAGCTCGGTTAAAACCGAGCCGAGCCGAGATCGAGCAGCTCGTGAAAAGCTCAACTCATTGCCACCCCTAAGTCCAAGGCACTAAACATATGCACCTATTATATTTTAATTATTATATAAATTATTTTTATTTTACTTTTTTTTATTTTTTAACATTAACAAAAAGACAACTAAATATTAAATTCTCAAATACAAATTAAAATATTAATTAATAATTTGTAAAAATCTAATCTTAACTTAAAGTATATCAAATTTGTTAAAATTTATAATATACATATCATAAAATGCATAATTTTTAATTACTAAAATAATTATTCCTTTGTTAATATTTTATTTATATATTTTTTCTAATATGAAAAATAATTTTTTGAAATAAATGTAGATTAGTGGATTTGATAAATTCAATTTAATGTTATATTCTTGAATATTTTATAAACAATATTTTTCTTTTTTATAAATAATAATATGTTGTTATTACTTATTAATATAAATTAAAATATTAATTAATAATTTGTAAAAATATATAAAAATTTTAATATGCATATCATTTGCAAATTTATGAATTTTAAGTATTAAAATAACTATTCTATTCTTAATATTTTATTTGTATTCTTGATATTAAAAATCATCTTTTTATATAAACATGGATTTGATATATTATTTATTGTATTAGTTTATAAAATACTGTTTTTGAATATTATTCTTTTGAAATTTTAGTTTTTATTGTATTTGTTTTGAAATTTTAGTTAGAGTTGTTAAATATAAAGATGTGTTTTTTGTTAAAATTGCATGTAGAGATAGAAGTTAATAAATTTTATTTTATTTTATTTTTTATCGCAAGAAAAACATGGTTTAATGGCTTAGAATTGCATTTAAGGTGCAAGGCTTTGGACACGCCACCAATCCTGCACTTTTTTATAAAGAAACACTGCATATTGACTTGTGAGTGCTTGAGTGTCACTTAACCATTTAAGAGTTGAAATTATTTAGAAATTTAGATTTTCACAAAGACAATTAGACTAGAAATTAACAAATATATGTTATATTATACCTATATCTATACTACTATTAAAAGTTTAACGAGAGTTTGAAACTTTTGTTTGACTTAAATAACTCGATTTTTGAATCCAATCCCTCTAAGTACAGAAATATTATTTGAGCAACCACTTTTCTCCTAATTCAAATCCCTATTTTTGAATTTGATCCCTCTCTAATCGTGAGGTCACAAAATGTAATTTAAACTACTACATTTTTCCTCAATCAATTGCCTTTATTAAGTCATATATTTAGGATATTAACTCTTGTTCTTTTATTGAATCCTATATTAATTAACCATTTTTAAAACATAAGTGTAACAAAGAATAATTGTTTTTATTGATGATAAATAACATATAAATTTAAAACCAACCAAAAAAGAGTTGTTTTCCTATTTGGTAGTGAGTGAACAATTCAACTTTTTGGGTCAAAATGTATGAACCCTTCTAACTGATTCCGATAAAAACCCATTCCAACTGATTCTGATTCCTATCTGAACCAAACAAAAAGAGAGAATAGATCATTTCAATTTTAATTCTAACTGCAAACCAAACAGACCCTAACAGTTAATTACATCATATCCACTAGCTCTTGTAAGCTCCACTTTGATGGTAATGGACTAATAGTATCGGCAAAATAACATGAAATTGTTAATTACATTCAAGACAATTCTATGCTTTGGTTAGTATTGAAGGACTCGTTTACATGTCAGATCAATTAATCCAAATGAATTGATTTCATGTGCAAATGTTTTAATAATTGTATTTGTATGCACCCCCAACCAAAAAAATAAATATATAAAAATTAAAGACACCTGTCTGTAATTAATAACCATCAGAAAGCTTGCAGTGTAAATGAATCGACTTCACGTGCAAAATACACAGTAAAATTACATTGTTTCCGCGGGAGGCATTAAAAAAAATAATAAACACATCAGATTTTTCTGTTAACCCCCAAATAGGTATCCGGCCGCCTGTTCTTCATTACCATCAAAAAACCTAAGAGCCTGTATTGCTGCATCCCTCCCAAATCCAAGCTCAACAAGCTTCGAAACTTTGGCTTCAAAGTCTGGACCCTGCAGCCAAAGTTAAAAATCATTTAGAACCTACTATTATTTATTTTGATCATAAAATCAATTTAACATCAATATCATCAGCTCACTATTCTACCATGAACCATCCATTAAGCAGTACAAATTGATGATATGGGGCACAACTAATCACAACTGCACAATGTAAGAGACCCATAGTGTGTTCAACTAGGAAATATCAACTCTTTTAAGGCGCAACACTTCAGGATATCAAATATCAAACAAGATGATAACTCCAAAAGTTACATATAGGATTATTGGCTCTTCACATTGTGAATGTTTATGTTTGTATCACAAAGGCCATTATCGCATAATTTCAGGATCATTACTACCAAAATAAAAAATATGACCATTATAAGGCTTTAAATAAATATTTAGCAATCTCAATTATTCTTTGACAAATCAACTACATTATATATCATGCTTTATGATAAAAGTTAATATATCCCTGCATCAACTAGCATGCTATTGTGTCGTTTATCTACAAAAGACATAGCCAGCCTCAGGGCTGTTCTGGTCTCTCCCACAGTGCTTTGATGATGTGAGGGTTTCATTCAATTAACAGTAAACGCTTCATCCTACTTAGACCTGTTCATGGGCCGGGCCGGGCTTTCACTTGTTATTAAGGGAAATATGTTAGGCCCGAGCCCGAGCCCGGCCCGACCAACGGGCCTATAACTTGGACCCGAGCCCGGCCCTGATAAAAAGCCCGAAGCCCGAGCCCAAGCCCAAAGCCCGACCTAATAAAAAAAAACAATTTTCCCTATTCAAATTAGAATTAAAAATTCAGATAGTTTTTTTTTTTCCTATTTAAATGAACAATGGGCCTACAAGATGGTTTTTTTCCCCTTTCTTTTATATTTTAAAACACAGTTTTGCATTCTTAAATCAAAAAATTTATTCAAATGGACATAATCGCATTACTCACTTTAAGTCTAATATTAGGTCGGGCCGGGCTATTTTGACAAAACCCGAGCCCGGCTCGAATTTATTACGGGCCGGGCTTTTTGGCCCGAATTTAAGCCCGCGGGCCTATAACCACGTTCAAGCCCGTCTGGGGGCCGGGCCGGGCCGGCCTGTCGGGCCACCCGACCCATGAACAGGTCTAATCCTACTAATTAAAAAAGGAAGAGCAACCTACCACCCTTATACATGGGACAAGTGCCAAGGGGAGGACCTTTTGTTCATTAAGGGACGTTGCAGGATTTGGTAAGTCTGCAACCCTTTCTTGAATCAGCAAAACTACCATGCAAGCTATTTTTCTTACCCCTACTAATAGGATATCTTACCTCAAATGATGCAAGCAAATAATTTTTAGTATCATTAATTATAATAATTTAAAGCTGAAACAAGAGATCCACTTTACCTGTGTTGGGTCAGTTTGCGGGGTACCTGTGAGCAAAGAGAGAACTATGGTTAGCATTACTTCCACAGATAGGAGATAGAATATGTAGATATGTCCCCCACTAGCCATGCCTAACTACCTAATGTATAGCATATTGGCAAAAGCAACCAGAAACCATGTTGCCCATGCCATAATCATTGACATGGTTTGGACAGCAGGCACTCAGTTTTAAATGGACCAGAATCAAGTAAAACTAATGAGGAAAAGAGAAACTCCTAAGGAAGGATAGGCTATTGCAGAGTCAAATAAAATAGTGGAAGGCATGAAAACTGGGATGATTTCCAAAACTAACCAGAAGATTGCCCTCCAGTAGGCAATTTGCCATCGTTCTTTGTTCCAGATGCTTCCTAAAAGAGACAAATAAACAAACCAGAATTATAAAGAGCACAGCAAAACTCATATTAAAAGGCATAATATTTTTTGGTAGTAAATAAAAATAAATTCTTATTGAAGAGAGAGAAAATCAGGAAGAGTACAAAGATTCCAATATAATAAGAAAAATAAAAAGTGACGAGCAACCACCAACATAGAAAAGACAGACTGCTAAACTTTTGTATCAAAAAAAAATCTATCCCAGGACCTTTCCCCATCCAATTGTTTCCCAAACGCTTGCCTCAAAGGAGCCTTTGAATCTTCTCTGAATTCTGGTAAATTAGAACCCAATCCGTGCACAAGACTTCATCCTGCTACACACTTTTCCTTCAAAAATCCTTTTATTTCTCTCTTTTCATAGTTCCCAGCAGACTGCGAAAGGAATACAGCTCCAGAAAATTTAAGCTTTTTTGCTTCCTAGTAAATTAGGCCAATACGCAAAGATTTCACTTGGTGAACCCAGTGGCCAAAATGTCTTTGTCTAAGAGACAGAAGAAAAAACCCCAAACAAAGAAAGAAAACATGCAGCCATAGAAAAGGTGAAGCACATCCTCTTCATTCAACTCACAGAGAGCACACCTGCTTGCTAGATGAACGCCTCTCCATTTGATATGATTTTGCATCAGGATATGTCTAAAGACACCAGCCAAGCAAATGCCTCTCCTCTTGGAGGGATTGGATTTCCACCAACACCTGTAACCTCTGACCTTTTGATCTGATTTCTCACAAGAGCTTTGTAGAAAGATATCACTGTAAATCATCCATCTCTGCACTCTTTCCACCATCTCTCATCTGGCATTTCAACATTGATCTCTACCTCTTGTAGTCTGGACAGCAACTGTATACATTCTTCCACCTCTCGATCCAGCAACAGCCTCCTAAACTTTGGAGCCCAAACCACCAAACCCTGCCTGATTTCATAACATTGTGCTATAACAATGTTCTTTTCACTTAGATTATAAAGTCTTGGACATATCTCAAAGTTTCCCAACTCCCAACCAATCATCCTCCCAAAACCGAATGGTGTTACTGTTACCCAAACCTACCCTCCATCCTGTCAAAGTGACCATCAACTGATGAAATTTCATAATTCCTGTTAGTGTCGAGTATGTAGGGGTAATTCTGTCTTTGTGCTTGTGTTTAAGTGCTAATGTGTAAGTTTATGTTAGATTTAATGTCCCCAAAAGTAGGGGCATATGTGACTTTTCCACATTATTTTAGTAATATAAAATACATCTGGCCGAATGGGAGAGTGAACTTTTTCTCTCATTCGAACCAGAATCTTTTCTCCTTGTTTCTCTTCTGCTCTTCTCCTTTCTCTCTTTCTCTCCTCTCTTCTCTCTCTCTTCCTTGACTATTATCAGTCTAACAGGCAGACTGAACACTAACATGGTATCAGAGATGAACTGAGCAAACCAGATCTGCCCAGAATTCTGTTATCTGCGCACCCAGCCTAGGGTTTTCTCTTATTTTCTTTGCCATCAGCTAGAGATAAGGGACAGGGCTGAAAAAGAGTGATCGCCCTCTTCCCTTGGAGGTATCTATGCCTCCAGTTGTGGTGTTTGTGGTTGGTTGCTGCAGTTTCTAAGAAGCCCTCCCCTAATCGATGAAGAGAAGAGGGCTGATTCGTGTGGTGCAGTGGGTGTCTTGTGTGGTCTGATTTTCGGTGATCAAGTAAGAGGTATTATGCATTTTTTTTTGTGTGCATCAAGTGAGAAGTCTATTTCAGACTGTATGGTGGGATTTCAGATTGTAGTGTGCTAGGGTTTGTGCACCCTTCAGTGTGATTCGAAGGGGGGGGGGGGGTGGTCCTCAAACAATGTTGGGAAGTTTCAAGCAGTCGTGGAGTTGGGTTTGTGGTGTAAAGAGTGCAATTTGCAGCAGTAGTAAGTGCTGAAATCAGTGTGTAGTGTGATCTAGTGTGCAGTTTGCCGAATTCAGCAATGGGAAACAACAGTGATAGCAAGACTAGTGTGATGGTCCCTACTGACTACCTGAATGTTCAAATGACCTCCATTAAGCTGAATGGAGAAAATTATGTACCTTGGGCCAAATCTGTAGAAGTCTTTCTTAAGGAAAAGAAGAAGGTGAAGCACATAAGGGATGAAAAACCTTCCACCAGTTCTCCTGAGTATGATGATTGGGAGCAGGCAGATGCACAGATCACCACATGGTTATGGAATAGTATGGAACCCAAGATTAGTGTAAATTTCATGTTCCTTGATACTGCCAAAGAAGTATGGGACCATGCGAAGAAGCTGTATTCGGGTCAAGACAACACAATCAGAGTATATCAGTTGTACCAGGAATACTTTAATCTACAACAGGGTAATCAGAGTCTTGAGTAGTACTATGCTAGTATGAGAAACATCCGTAATGAATTGAATGTTTATCACCCCCTCACTTCTGATGTCAAAATTCAGCAACAACAGAGAGAACAATTTGATGTGACTCGGTTTTTGGTGGGGCTGAAATCTAAATATGAACCCGTGCGGGCTCCATATACTAGGAGGGTCAGCTCTCCCTTCCTTAGAAGAGGTGTTTGCTTGACTCGGGTGGATTTCCATTGGATCTACCGAGAACCCTAATATTTCCGATAGATCAGCCCTAGCAGTATCCAGAGGCCGTGGTGTTAGAGGTGGAGCTCGGGGAGCTCAGTCTGGCCATAGTGGTAGTAGTGGACCGGCATATGGCGGAGTGGTGGTAGTGGACCTACATATAACCATGGTGGTGGTCGTACTGGAGATCGAGATTCAGGGGGAGCTCGTGGCAGAGGACGTAGTTCGGGTCCAAGGAGGTGTACACACTGTGGTATGGATGGACATACCATCAATTATTGCCATGACTTGCATGGTCCACCTTCAACTTGGGCCAATCATGTCGTGACCAGTGACAGTAGCTTCAGACAGGAGAGCCATTTAGTCGATCAGGTACCTCCTACATCCACAGATGTTGCTGGGAAGGAGATGATGAGTATTCCCCGTGATGATTATGAAAGGTTAGTACAGGCCACATCTCAACAGAACACGGCTACTCTCGCGCACTCAGGTACGGCTTGTCTAGAATCTACACCCCATCCCTGGATTATTGATTCTGGAGCCTCCGATCACGACTGGAACTCCAGGTGTGTTTTCTTCCCTCTCTCATTGCCCAACATCACAATCTGTTACCCTTGCTAATGGTTCCACATCCTCCATTTGTGGTGTTGGTAATGTTGACCTGGACCCTATATCCCTATTCTCAGTTTTGTATGTCCCTAAATTTCTTTTTAATCTTATGTCTGTTAGTAAGTTGACCAAGTCTCTTAATTGCTCCATTACCTTTTACCCCTCTTCGTGTGTCTTTTAGGATCTCAAGACGGGGATGAAGATTGGTGGAAGGCATTAAGCTAGTGGATTGTATTATCTTGATGGTGGTGGAAGTATGTCAACAGCTCTCCAATCGTCCCTCTCTCCTCTCTAGTGGCACTGTCGATTTGGTCGTCATTCACTGAAAGTTTTGAAGACTTTGGTTCCTTCATTGAGTCATCTTTCTATTTTGGATTGTGAGTCGTGTCAGTTGGGGAAACATCATCGTGTTCCCTTTAGTCCTAGAGTTGATAATCGTATATTGAGTCCTTTTTCTTTGGTTCATTCAGATGTTTGGGGTCCTTATAAAGTGATGTCATACAATGGATATAAATATTTTGTCATTTTTGTTGATGATTATTCAAGGATGACGTGGCTCTATTCAATGAAAGAAATAAGTGAATTGTTTACCATTTTCCAAAAGTTTTATGCTGAGATTATCAACCAATTTGGTGTTCACATTAAAATTTTTCGTTCTGATAATGGCCGTGAATATCTCTCTTCATCATTTCAAGACTACCTAGACCAACATGGCATTATCCATCAGACTTCATGTACCTACACCCCACAACAAAACGGGGTGGCTGAGAGAAAGAATCGTCACCTCTTGAAAACAGCTCGGTCCCTCATGCATCACATGAATGTTCCCAAATCCTTTTGAAGTGATGCAGTGCTTACTTCCTGCTTCTTGGTTAACTGGATGCCCACGTCTATCCTTGATGGTTATTCTCCATTCACCACATTGTTTCCTACCTTGTCTCCGTTTCCTCTCTCTCCTCGAGTTTTTGGATGTGTTTGTTTTGTTCATAATTTGGGGCCAGGAATTGACAAGTTAGATGCACGGTCTATTAAGTGCATCTTCCTTGGCTATTCCCGGGCTCAGAAAGGGTATAAGTGTTATCACCCTAGCTCTCGACGTTCCTTTGTATGTGTTGATGTTACTTTCTTTGAGTCTACTCCATTCTTCTTGGGGTCCGATGATGTTTCTTCCTCATAACCTCCTCCCCTTCCTCTTCCAGTTGTGGACTCTGTTCCCCTTGTTCCCGCAGTGACCAAGTCTTTGCCTCCGGTGCCACCACCTGTTGAACGACCACTGATCCATCATGTGTATACACATCGCCCACATGTACCGACACCTCCTCCAGCTTCATCATCGTCGACAGATCCGGCAGCTGTTACCACACCAGTCCCTACCCCAGTATCTGATCTTGATCTTCCCATTGCCTTGCGGAAAGGTAAGCGCAGTTGTACCCTTCATCCTATTTCCAATTATGTTTCATTGACTCACCTTTCCACTTCCCATTGCCAATTTATCTTTGTTATCCTTTGTTGCCTCTCCAGGATGGTGTCGTGCGATGGAAGAAGAACTCTCAGCTCTGGCTCATAATCATACATGGGAACTCACCACTCTTCCTCCTGGTAAACAGGTTGTTGGCTGTAAGTGGGTTTATACAGTTAAGTACTTACCTGATGGTAGTGTAGAGCGGCTAAAAGCTAGATTGGTTGCCAAAGGGTATTCCCAAACCTATGGTATTGATTACACAAAGACTTTCTCTCCGGTTGCTAAGATTGGTTCAGTCCGTGTTGTGATTTCTCTTGCTGCGATGTATGATTGGCCCCTCTATCAGCTTGATATCAAGAATACCTTCTTGCATGGTTATCTGCTCGAGGAGGTCTATATGAAGCAACCACCGGGGTTTGTTGCTCAAGGGGTAAGGTGTGCCGGCTACTGAAGGCCATTTATGGGCTTAAACAGTCTCCTCGAGCATGGTTTGGCAGATTTAGTGAGGTAGTAAAGAAATAGCAAGGTCCAAGCATGGTATTAACTTGTGTCAAAGGAAATATGCTCTTGATTTGCTTGAAGAAATAGGTTTGTTAGGTGCTAAACCAGTTGAAACTCCTATGGAAACAAACACTAAGCTGAGTAGTGATATGGGTGAAGTGTTTGAAGACCCTAGCAGATACCGGCGGCTGGTAGGTAAACTGAACTACCTAACCATCACTCGGCCAAACATTTCATTCACAGTTAGTGTGGTAAGTCAGTTCATGCAAAAACCTCTGGTTCTACATTGGGATGTGGTTATAAGGATTGCGAGGTATTTAAAGGGGCTCCTGGTCGCGATTTGATATACAGAAGTGGTGGAAAACTTGAAATAGAAGGATATACTGATGCTGATTGGGCCGGCTCTGTATCTGATAGGAGATCTACCATAGGCTATTGCACTTTTCTTGGGGGTAATCTGGTGACATGGAAAAGCAAGAAGCAGACAATTGTGGCGAAAAGCAGTGCAGAGGCAGAATATAGAGCTATGGCACATACTACTTGTGAATTAGTGTGGCTAAGGAACCTTCTACAGGAAAAGGGATACACTGTTGATACTCCAATGAGGCTCTACT
Organism: Nelumbo nucifera; assembly: GCF_055504915.1. Classification (NCBI taxonomy): domain Eukaryota; kingdom Viridiplantae; phylum Streptophyta; class Magnoliopsida; order Proteales; family Nelumbonaceae; genus Nelumbo; species Nelumbo nucifera. Next base: position 60,230,968 of record NC_142649.1, read on the forward strand.
ATGACAATCAAGCTGCAATTCACATTTCCTCTAATCCGGTGTTTCATGAGAGAACCAAACACATAGAGGTTGACTATCACTTTGTTAGAGAGAAGGTGTTGTGTGGAGTGATAGACACTGCATATATCAACACAGGGAACCAGTGGGCAGATTTGTTTACTAAAGGGTTGAGTCGGGGGAGAGTGGACTACATATGTAACAAGCTGGGATTATATGATATATACTCTCCAGCTTGAGGGGGAGTGTTAGTGTTGAGTATGTAGGGGTAATTCTGTCTTTGTGCTTGTGTTTAGGTGCTGATGTGTAAGTTTTCGTTAGATTTAATGTCCCTAACTTAAGTAGGGGCATATGTGACTTTTCCACATTATTTTAGTAATATAAAATACATCTAACCGAATGGGAGAGTGAACTTTTTCTCTCATTCAAACCAGAATTTTTCCCCTTATTTCTCTTCTGCTCTTCTCCTTTTTTTTTTTTTTTGATCAATAACACTTTCATTAATTCATCAATAGAAAATTTACAAGTGGAAGACAAACACACTTATCTTCCAAGACTCACAAAAGAACTTCAAGAAAGGAAAGAAGAAAATACAAAGATACAAGGACACTAACATTACAACTTAGCCCAAAACAAGGAATCCCTTTCTGCCCCTTGTTTTGCTAAACCGTCAGCTAGGGAATTAGCTGATCTCTTAATCCAACATGTCTTAACTTCCATCTCCCGCACCAGCCATTTGAATTTCCTCTTCTCATTGTTATACTTCCAAAGATCATTTTGTTCTTTGGTCAGCCACCCTATCACCACCTCTGAATCCCCTTCAATTATAAGTTTCTTGATGTTCAATTCCTTAGCTTTCCGTGCTCCTTCCATAACTGCACATATCTCAGCTCTAAGGGAGTCACCCACTCCAATTGGGCCTGAGAACAAAGCAGAGATGACCCCATTTTCATCTCTAAAAACACCCCCAATCCCTGATTGTCCCGGGTTTCCCCTACTGCATCCATCAAAGTTTAACTTCAAGAATCCACTAGGTGGGGGGGGGTCCAAGCCACACTCATTACTGACTTGGTCTGTGTGCAACTTGCAATTTCACCCCACTTCCTCAACATGTCATCCACAGTGTAATCTGTGAATATTTCCAAAGATTTCAGCCACTGTACCGCCCTAAACTGTATGATAGTCCTCAAATCTGCTGTCCCTCTCTAAGTTTCTGAGAATATCCTAGAGTTCCTTTCTTCCCACAGTGTCCAGCATACTGCAGCCCTTAGTCCTCTCCACATTGTCCTTCCCCTTTTTAACCGCCACCTGAAGAAGAAGGGGGCAAAAAGGCCCTGCATGTCTAATGGGGGATTCTAGCTGCATCCAAACAAGGAGAAAGACCAAACCCACAACGACCTCGCGAAGTGGCACGACACCATTAGGTGAAAACCAGTCTCCCCGTCAGCTTTGCACAGAACACACCACTGAGGTGATAAGCAAGTATTGGGTCTCTTCTTTTGGAGTAGATCACCAGTGTTGATTCTTTCCAGATAGGCTTCCCAACAAAAACTACCAACCCTAGGAGGTATAGCTCTGCACCAAACCTCACCAACAGGAAAAGGGGACAGGGTAGGATTGGTGGACTGACTTAAGACTTTGAAGAAAGAAGCACAAGAGAAAATGCCAATGGGGTTAGGTGTCCAAATTCTAGAATCCGCCCTAGTGGGGTCTAAGACAACGTTATCAAGAATTGCAAGAAGGCTCGAAATACAGTCGAAGTCTGAATCCCTCAAATCCCTTCTTAGACCCAAGTTCCACCCAATCCCAGAAGTGGAAGAGGACGGGGTGGTGAAAGACAAGATCGGCTCATTTTTCAAATCAGAAAGAGCGTACAAAGACGGAAACTGATCCTTTAGAGGGGCGCTCCCCACCCAGGTTTGTTCCCAAAATTTTATGGAATTACTGGAATTTAAGTCATACCTGATATTAGGAATGAAAAAAGGTAGCAGGTCATGAATGGCTTTCCAAGGAGAATTGCTTGTGATCCTAGCTCTGATTCCAGCGTCCCATCCGTTGTGCTCCAGCCCATGAATACTTGCCACTATTCTAGCCCATAGCTTCTCCTTCTCCAACGGAAACCTCCACAACCACTTCCCCAGCAGAGTCATATTCCTTCTCCTAATACTCCCAAGCCCCAAACCACCACACGACTTACTCCTGCACACTATTTCCCAGCTAACTCTATGATCCCTCTTCTCTTCTCCCGGCTCCCACAGGAAATCTCTCATTAACTTCTCTAATCTGTTAGCAATCTTCACTGGGATTTTAAACACCGACATGAAGAAAATGGGTAAGTTAGCAAGCATGGCCTTAATTAATGTAATTCTCCCGCCAAGAGAGAGGTAATTCTTTTTCCAGGATACCAATCTTTTTTCAAACCTTTCCATCACCGGGTTCCAGAAGCTCTCTCTCTTGGGATTATCACCTAATGGTAATCCTAAATAGTTCAGAGGCCACCCCGTGACTTCACACCCTAGGACTTCAGCACTCTCCCTGATCTCTCCCTCCTCCAAATTCACCCCCACTACACAGCTTTTCCCAAGGTTAACCTTCAAGTTGGACAGTTGCTCAAACAGTTGTACCACCGACTTTAAATTCCTGATAAACCTCACATTACCACCTTCACAAAACAGAATCGTGTCATCAGCAAACTGTAAATGTGTGAGGGGGGTTTCCATCCTCCCAACCCTCCAGCCTCTAATGAGCCCCCTAGAATCTGCTCTGTGAATCAATTTCCCCAAAACCTCCGCAATTAAAATGAACAAGAAAGGAGAAAGGGGGTCTCCTTGTCTTATACCCCTACTGGCTGGAAAGAAATCTACCACTGTCCCATTCACTAGCACTGAATAATGACAATTCCGAACACAGCCCATGATCCATTTACACCATCTAGCCCCAAACCCGAATTTGGTTAAAACTTTCCTCAAGAACTCCCAATCCACCAAGTCATAAGCCTTTTCCAAGTCCAGCTTACAGACCACTCCCTTCTTCTTATCCCTCTTAAAGTTCTCCACACTCTCATTAGCAATTAAAATCTGGTCTGTAATTTGTCTTCCACTCACAAAAGCTCCTTGATAGTGTTCAATGATATCCGGCATTACCTTCTTCAGCCTCAAAGACAACACTTTTGCAATGATCTTGTACAAGCTATTCACCAAACTTATTGACCTAAAATACTTCGGGTGGGATGCATCTTTCTTTTTGGGAATTAAGGCTATAAATGTAGAGTTCACACCCGGATTGACAATTCCTCTCCTGAAAAACTCCTCAAACACCCGCAAGAGATCATCTTTCAAAATATCCCAACATTCCTGATAAAAAGCCAATGTAAACCCATCCGGCCCTAGAGCTTTTGTTCTATCCATAGAAAACACAGCCTCCTTGATCTCTTCTATATTAAAGCTTCTTTCCATCCTTCTCCTATTCTCCACCCCTACATCTGGCCAATCCAAACCTTCTACCCACACCCTTCTACTCACAGGCCTTCTTAGAATAGATTTGAAATGCTCCACACAGGCCCTGGCAATCTCCTCTTGCTGTATTAACTCAACTCCATCTACTACCAATTTGGAGATAAAGTTCTTCCTTCTCCTACCATCTGCTAGAGAGTGGAAATACCTAGTGTTTCTATCTCCCTCTTGCAACCATTTACACCGAGATTTTTGCCTCCATCTAATTTCCTCCTTGTGCAGGCAATCCTCTAACTGTCTTCTCAATTCTCTCCTGAGGTCATTGTCTTCCTCTCCAAATTCTCCCATTTCCTCAAAGTCAAGGCTTTCAATCTTCTTCATCAAGTCTCCCTTTCTTTCTTCTGTCCTCCCGAACTCCATCAAGTTCCACTCCTTAATTCTTGCTTTCAAGAATTGTAGTTTCTTATGGAATCCCCTCCCACTCCACCAACGGGTTACACTCATGCCACCACTCCCTCACTTTGTTAGTAAACCCTGGATGCAGTAACCACATATTTTCAAATCTAAAGGGGGTAGGACCTCTACACCTTCTTTCCTCCTTGCATAACACTATGGGCCAGTGATCCGAGGTCACCCTTGGGAGAGCTCTAGCATCCAAGGTTCCCCAATGTTCTTCCCAATCCAAAGAGAACAGGAATCTATCCAGCTTAGAGCAAAGGATCTAGATTGGAGATTTGACCATGTAAATGCCTTATGCGCTAGGGGAATCTCTTTAAGCTCAAAGGCATCCACAAGACTGTTAAACTTCCTCATGCTTTTTGTCACCCTCTGGTTAATCTTATTGGACTCTTCCGAGAACCTTATCACATTGAAGTCCCCACCCATGCACCAAGGCCCATCCCACAACCCTCTAACATCAGCCAGATCCTCCCACAGCTCCTTTCTCTCTCTGTAATCATTCAGTCCGTAAACATTTGTTAGCACCCACATATAATCATCCTCTTGCTGCTTAAACTTCATGGAAACCGAGTACTTTCCGATCAACTCCTCCATCCCTTCAACCACATCCCTCATCCACATTGTTACAATCCCCCCGGAAGCACCCCACGATGGAGCCGCCACCCAGCTAATCCCCCTGGCTTTTCATACACTCCTTGCCCATTTGTCACTAAACTCCATTCTCTTAGACTCTTGCAACAGCACAATGTCTGGGTCATACCGTCTTATTACCACTTTTATTGTTGCTCTCTTCTTCGCACTCCCAATTCCCCTCACAATCCAACTAAGAATCTTCATTCCGCTTCTTTTACAAACCCCTTGCCACCTATCCGCTACTTTCCCCCTTTCCTTCTATCTCCTTTTACCTCGAGCTTCTTGTCTCCTTCTACATCTCTCTTTAGTCTCTCTACTTCACTCAACCTCCTCTTCTTTGTTATGATCTGCATCTTCCTCTTCTGTAAACTTTCTTTCAACTCGTTCAAATCCTCCAGCCTACAGCCCAACTTCCCTACAAATTCTGCTATCGTGTCTTCTCTCACCGATTCCACCACCCCTACCCTTCCTATAGAATCCCCTTCATCTCTGTCCACCTGCCTTTCCTTCCTCTCCTCTATTCCCACCTCGGTTCTTTCCTCTCCAACCTTCCTCCCCTTACTGTTACCTCCCTCCTTCCTTGCTTTCTCCCCGTAAACCTCTCCATCTCTACCCTCATTCCTGTCCCTCCTCTCCATTAACCCCTCCTTTCTTCCTTCCTCCCCTTCCCTCCTCCATATCAGCTGCCCTTCCACATCCTTAAACACTCTTTCAATGATTTCCCACACTTGTCCACTTCTATACTTTTCTTCCCGCACCTTCCCACAATCCTTCCTTCCCCTCTCCCCCTCCTCAGAGAGCCCGCCTACTAGCTCGGCTGCATATTCATGGGCTACAGGACATGGTACAGGAACGGAATCTGGAACCAAAGACACAGGAGACACATTAGTAGCACAGGGACTGAAAGACAAGCTAGAATAGGACTGCTCCCGGCCTCCTTCTCTTGTTCCGAAGTTTGGTAAATAATTATCTTCCTGAGTTGGTTGGGAAGTACTTCTGTCCTTTGGTCAACCTGGTGATCTTTCCACTCTACCCCTGGGTCACCCCTAGATAGCATATTCCTGCTCTGCTTCCGGTTCTCCCGGTTTTCCCCTTCTGATAAACCTTGCGCACTCTGTGGTCTTGGGAATGAGATAATCCGATTGCAATCTTCACCCTGGAATAATCTTGCAATATTCCACCCTTCCATATCACCTCCAGCACAGCTGCCTTCATCATTTACACTGCCCACACTAGAGCCATCGACAGAAAGGTCCTCCGGTTCACCATCGTCTTCACTGCACTGCACCCACCCTTCAAACTTCTCTTTCTTCTCTTCAGTTCTTCCCCTAGTGAAACTTAGCTCCGGCCTCTCTGAGAAGCCTCGCACGGGAATAAGCTCCTTCAAGCTGCGTCGGGAGACCCACTGTAACGCCCTCTTCTTTCCTGGTTTCTGACGCTGCGCGCATTCCCCCTTTTGGCTCGCGGCTGGGGACGATGATAGACCGAAACCGAAGTCTATCTTAGTCGAAACCCCAGTCACGTGTTTCTTTAGTGGCTCACGCGCCTTATAAACAATCAGGGTCGAGCCCGCTAGCCTGTTTGGGCCTTTAAGAATACCCTTTGCAGCCCACATGGGCTTTTGCTTTGGCCCATTTGTAAGCACCCGCGAGCTCACGTGACTTTTAAGAAGGTCACGCGCGTCCAGCCCCGACCCCGGTTTGGTTCTAATAGGTTTAAGTTCAAATCTTCCTTGGCCCAGCTCCTTTTCCTTGTTCAGAACATTCTTGGCGCCAGTTACAACCTGTGCAAAGGACTTGCCACCCTCCAGACTGCTCACTTCTTCCACACGCGAAAATCCCACCCCCTGCCTACTACCCTTTTGTTTCTCCAGCAAATGTTTTTCCATTTTAGTGAAAGTGCTTTTCTTGTTTGAATCCTCCAACCCTTTCTTGCCACGCAGCTCTTCTTCTTCAACCTTCTCATCTCCCTCCAATACGAGCCTCTTTCCAGAGCATCGATTCAGTGGATGAAGCCAGCCATACTGAGTAGCACTGCCTCTCGACTAGCACCTCTATCTTCTGAGGTATCTCCTCAGGTTTTACTCCATTCAATAAAATGGAAGCTGAACGAAGGTCTCCCCAAAAGGCCCCTCCTAGTGATCCTCCACACATCAAAGCAATGGCTTCAGCAGTTTCTTGCTTCCACAAATGAAAGGGAAGACCTAGCAGACGCACCACCACTCCATCTTCAACAAAGAAATCTTTGGAGTTTGAACCCGGACACCATCTTGATACTGTGAAATTTCCAAGCTTAGCTTGAATGTTTAAAGCCTCAACTTCTACTCTGTTCTCAAGCAAATCCAGCAAAGCCTTGTTCTTCTCAAAGGATGTTAAAATAAATGTGCTCTTCAACTTTAACCTTGCTGTTAACACTGCAACCTTCCTCCAGTCAAGAATGGGAGCTGAAGCTTCAACTATCAATTTACTTTCCCAATCCCCTCACTGTATGTTTACTCCCATTCTGTAATTACCTGCCCCAACTAACACTAAAGGAGTCTCTTGCTTAGTCTTGTTCACCATACTACTAGACCTGCTTATCTTCCTTTTTACTAATGCTTCTCTTTTTACACTCAAGTGTTTCAGCAGTTCACAAAAGGCGTCAAGAACTGCCTTCCAGCCCTGACTCTTCCTTCCTTCTGGAAAGCAGATCATCTGCTTTCTACCCTTGCCAAAAAATTCTGTCAAGGAGATGAAATAACCTTTAAGGTTTCTCTTACACTCTACAACAACCCTTCTTCCAGATTCTGAGAAAAGCTCTTTCCAACTATTTTGCTTGCCTTTGTTACTTGCACCTTCCACAAACTCCTTGAGCCCTTCAATTACCCCCAGTCCTTCTAACAGCACCATCCCTCTCTTTGATTCCCTGATCTTCAAGCTCAGCTGACCATTTAATCTCTGTTCCTCAAATAGGAGTTCCTTAGATTCAATCTTCAAAACTTTTTTCCAACGGCCTACCTCCACGAATTCTCCCATCTCAGCTCCTCCCCCTCTCCCCCTCTCACCCTCTCACCAACTCAGACAATGGCACCAGATGAAAACACAGTTCCTCTCCCTCTCACCCTCTCACCCTCTCAGCAACCTTCTCTTTGCTTCACCCTCTCACCATCTCAGACAATGGCACCAGATGAAAACACAGTTCCTCTCCCCTTCTCACCAAATATAGAGAGCTTCCTTCTGCTCTTCTCCTTTCTCTCTTTCTCTCCTTCTTTCTTCTCTCTCTCTTCCTCGACTGTTATCAGTCTAACAGGCAGACCGAACACTAACAATTCCCTTCCAAACCCCCACACCATAAGATGAAACCACCTCCCTCGAATCGCACCCAAAATTAATAACCCCAAATTTACTCTCCATTACCCATCTCCACAGGGCTTCTCTGTCAGACTGAAACCTCCACCCCCACTTTCTCAATAATGCCTTGTTCATCACCCTCACCTTTCTAATGCCCAATCCCCCTTCTTTACCCTGAAACCCAATCCCATTTAACAAGATGGAATTTGTTTAATTTCTGAATTGAAGTTCCATAAAAACTCCTGAATCCTCCCAATCCCTTGCACTTTTTTTGTGACAAAGACCCCCCTGAACTTTGGCTGTTAGACAAAGACCCCCCTAACCGTTATGCCAGATAACAGAATGAATTAAGTTACCAAAATGCCCATCTGAACTTTTTGTATTTTCTTTTTATAGTCCTTCTCTCTTAAATCCTAATCTAACCCAACTTCATGTTTTGCCTTCATCTTCTCGTTCTGCAAATTAGCAAGCGAATCAAACACCATCAACATCTTTTCATAAACCATAAATCGTAGAAGCAAACCTGCAAATCTGCAAATCATAAATTGTTCTGTAAATCTGCAAATCACCCCCTCAAGTTGAAGTTATCGAAGCAAACCCATAAACTGCATCTCCCTTCTTATGAATCATAAATCAGACACCAGTAGTGGATTCTCAAAATTTACAAGTCAAATAAGCAAACCTGCAAATTGTAAATCGTAAATCATTCTGCAAATCTGCAAATCACCCCCTCAAGTAGAAGTTATCGAAGCAAACCGATAAACTGCATCTCCTTCCTATGAAATTGTAAATCTTCATCTTCTTTGTATCCTATATTCCTATTATCGAACAGTTCGGAACTTTTCTTTACTTGGCTCCCAGGCTTTATTCTCTTTGTTCCTCTTTCTCTCTCTGTTTAGGTGTTCGCCGGTTCTCTCAATGCTTTGATTGAAGGAGTCTTGACTCTTGTTCTGGAGAGAGACTCACAAGTATTCTCTCTTTCTCTGTCTCCCCCAAATCAATTTAAGTTTTTTTTAATGGTTAATACCAAAAAAAAATATATACTGTTTTGACAAATCCGTAATTTACAGTACAAGGCTAGCCATGAATTGCTGAAAGCAGGGTTATTGGTCCCCCCCCAAACAAAAAAAAAATCCAACTATACAATGCAGGTTTACCGTGGATTGTACTTGAATCTTGAATATCCTTGATTGATGAATGTTTTAGCCATTTGAGACCATCTTAATCCATTGTATATCATAATAATGAATGTCTTGATCCATGGCTTTTCATATTTTGAGTCATCCTAATGGATGAAACAGTGCCAGAAAAAATATGGGTGCCGGTTCAGATTGGTTGTTCTCTCCAATCAACAATGGTTGTTCCCTCCAATCAACAAGAAAACTTCCAAATCATCTTTGTAAGTCAGATCATCTTCAATAGCTACTGTTTTGTTTCCTTCCTCTGTGATGAAGAAAAGAAGAGGGCTTTGCGTGGCGGGTGGGAGCAATGAGATGGCTTTGAGGACAAGGGAGTAATACATGAAGTCAACGAAGACAAGCTTGGTCTCACTGTGATGGAGGATGGAGATGGTCTGGGCATCCAGGCGGGTATTTATGGTGTTGAGGATGGCACTGACCATGGGAACGGCGAAGTGGAGCTCGTACATTGCTGGGACATTCGAAACTACAATAGAGACCACATCTCCTCTCTTTTTGTTGAGCAAAGTGAGAGCTAAAGCAAGTTACAGGCACCGACAATGGGACCAGGTGTAGGAGATAGACAACAGAGTGTAAGGCAAATATAAAAATGATAATAAGTGCAAAGTTGTTCGAATAATTATCAAAAGGGTAGTTTGGGGATTTAAAACTCTTGTAACAACGAAATGAGAATCTTTTCCAATGATAATTGACATAATGCTAACAAAGGGAGAACTTTGTCTAACAGCCAATGTTCAAGGGGTCTTTTTCGCAAAAAAAGTGCAGGGGGGTCTTTTTCACAGACCCCATAGTACAGAGGATGTCCATGTAATTTACCCTAAAAATAATGAGTTGTCGTTGTCGTTGTCATTGTCGTTAAGAGGAGAGCTCCTTTATTTTTGTCTTTTTGCACCCTTAATAGACAGGGCACTTATTTGTTGGTCAGTTTATGTATCATGTGGATCGAAAGGTTCATATACTATGCTATGCAAATTCGTTGTCATTTGTTCCACTTTCATCGGTGTTGGAGACTGTCACTGGCCATATGCAATAGATATAACCAATCATGAGTGATCACACTTTCAATCCCTGAAGGAAGTGTAACCTCGTAGGTTTTTGGACTTCCGTTCAACTTATGGATGGATCATATCTTTGATAAGATAGCAGCGGTATGCAGAGGAGTTCTGGAAGATGTTTGTACCGCTGATATCCATGTGGTGAAGATTAAAATTGCTGGTGCTAAACTGGATAGGATTCCCCGTTTGATTGATCTCTTTGCCGAAGGAAGACGGTGGAAGCTCTGGGTGGCATCAGAAGCTGAAGCGTTTCTGTTGTCCAGGGGGAGAGTGGTTGAAGATGATGCCAATTGGGTTAGTGGAATCCATGTGACACAAACAGGGGAAAAGGGAGAAGTTGAAAGGGTTGGTGACTTGGTGTTAAAAGTTCAATGCTTAATAATTTGTATTTTCAATTTTCGAAAAAAGGTGGTGATGGTGCTGATCTTGAGAAAGGGGAGATTGGAAAGGGAGGAAAAGAAGGCAAACAAATACTTCAGGAGAAAGAGGGTAATTTACAACTGATGGGCCTCTCATTATTAGCCCAACATGTGATTCTCTTGGGGAGCACATGGGTCAAAAAGAGGGAGATAAGCTGGGCAGGAAACAAATGGGCTTTGGGCAGGACTGTAATGGTGGACCCAGGAAAACTAAGTTACTTAGTTCTAGGCCAAAGGGTGGGCCCGCTAACGAAGGCACATTAGCCCAAGATTTTAAGAGGCTTTCTGGGGTCAAGCCGGTTGATGGATACAATATTTTTTGAGTCAAGTAGTTCAGTGTCTGGAGAAGTGTCAATAGAGAAGGAGGTTACAGAAGAGGCAATTTGTGATGCCGAAGGTTTTGTCTGGAGAATGGAAAAATTTTTTCATTAAAAATAAGGACAATTCAATGACCTTAGAGAAGGTTGATATGGGTGAAAAGAGGTGTGCGGAAGAGAAGGGAGATGTTGAGCTGGATTTTGAAGTCAGTTTTCTTCAACAGAAAAAAAAAGGGGGGGGGGGGGGATGGGAAAAACATTTTGGATGCCACTAATGGTAAGGGAGAAGTTTTGGAAAGGATTGATGAAGAGGATTGGGGTGAGCAAAGAGTGGTGGTGGAAGAAGAGAATGATGGAGGGACTATTCTGACTTTGCCAGAAAGTAATGAAAGTAGAATTGCAGAAGGGGGAGGAGCAGACAGGGAGATGAGGTGGATGAGATTGAAGGGGCAAAGAAAACGCGAGATGATGAAGAATGTTTGGGGAACAAAGGAGGAGAAGAGGATAGAGGCTTAAAAGAGGAGAAAGTGTGGGGGAAGCAGAATCAGGGGACAACAGAGGAGAACAGAGAGGGAGGAGGAAAGTGAGTTTGAATCGATGATTGATGAGACCCATAAGGTAGAGAAGACTTCTGACATCAAGAAAGTGGTGAATAGGGGAGTGGAAGTCAGCAAAATTCTGGATCTGTTTTTCCTAGGGAGGAGTTTGCAAGGGGAAGCATTCAGGTCTGTGGATGAAAGGATCGGGGAGAAGCTCCAGTGGTTAACTGCAATTACGATAACTCTATAATTCAAGAGTTGGAAGCAGCTGCTGGAGGTTGTGGGGATGTGACTAAGGAGACAGAAGAAGAGTTTGAGGGGGTGGTGGTTTCAGATAGGGGTCAGAAGTCCATGGGAAAGTCAGAAGAAACTGTGGGAACTCTGAATACAGTTAGAAGATTCAGACTTCAAAGGAATAAAAGAAATCAGTAGCAGATCCTAGTTTCTAAGGTTTTTGTGAGAATAAAGGATGTCAGTCATGGTTTCAAATGTCACGAAATTTCGCTAATGTCGCCCGACATATGTCGATGTCAAGGCTCACCAACATGAAAATGGATGGTAATATAAAAATTTCATTATTTCGGTCAACATTTCCTTATATTTTGGAAATGTCAACCAAATCGGTCCAAATAACAAAAAAAAAAAAGAAAACAGTTTTTCCTATTATGTCGACAGGATGTCAATTAATGTACATTAATAATATAATACATTAGTATATTATATTAATATAATACAGTATATTAATATAAATTATTCCATTAATAATTTCTATTTAATATTTCAAATAAAATATATATATAAAATAATTAACAAAAAAATAAAAATAAAAGAATAAATTAATTACTTTATAATATAAAACATAAAATATTTTTCAAGTAATAAAATATTAACTAGTTAGTATTTTTAAAATATTTATTAAAATCAGAAAATGTTTATTAAATTTTATAATAAAGCATACTCTAAATTTAATATAAAAATGAGAATAAATTTATTAAATTTTATACTAAATCATAATTTATTATCAATTTAGTATTAAAAATCATAAAAAATTCATTAAATTTTATAAGAAATCAGAATTTATCATAATCTTAATAGTTAATACTACAAAAAGGAGAATCAGTTTATTAAAACTATAATAAAACATAATGTATTATAACTTAAATATTTAAAAATCAGAATAAATGTATTTCTATATTTACTAGTGTGAAATAAATATATTGGAATTTATAATAAATCAGAATTAAAAATAAGAAAAGAAAATATCGGATAACCTTGTAAAAACATCAAAATGCATAATAAATCAGTAAATCGTCATTTACTAATTTGTTATTGATCTTAGTTTCTTAGCTTTATATAATGATTGGGAATAAGATAATAGTCTAGAAATATGTATTAGTGCTTCTTTTTATCATTTTACAAAATATCATTGCATATTTCCACATATTTCATAATATTTCCACAATGTCTCTAATTTTTACAATATTTCCCCTCGACATTTCCGACATATGTCCTATATTTTGGTAAGCGACATTTCCATCAACATCGACATTTTAAACCTTGATGTCTGTTTGGTGTTGGGCCTAACAAGCTTGTCAAAAAACCCAAAAGATCAATCAGAAGACAACAAGAGGGTTGCATTCAAAAAACTGAGAAGAAAAGTTAATGTGTTGGAGTCCCATTATGGGGGCAGGGTGCTTTTCTTGGGTATCTTGTGGGTGTCAGAGTTTGCTTTGGTTGTTTTGGGTTCTATTTTGTTTTTTATCTTCGTTTTTCTTTTGTTGTTTTTATGAGGGGTTTTCATTAGTTCAGTTTATCTTTAGTTGGTTTGGTATTGTTTGTTCGGGACCTTTGGGTTTTGTCAGCCTCCTTTGGGTTGTCTCTTTGGTCTGGTCTTTTCTTTCGGGTGATTGCTTACCACCTTCCTTGTACCTTCTTTTTTGTTTCAATAATTTTTTTCTTTTCTCTTCAAAAAAAAATTTAATTCCATCCCTATCAACTTCCATTTTAAGAAAAATGGAATAAGTCTAAAAGGCGTGTCCCCACACGAAACATCATGCAAAACATAATCATTAATTCTCTCCCTCAACATCAATCTTAAAGGAAGTGACCTTGTTGAAACCTTCAGCAACCTCTTGCATTCTCTTCCTTACACTTTCACACAACTCCCCACAACCTCATTGAAGTTCAAACCAATAATGTTTCTCCCATGTGTTTGTTGCAACTTGCAACCACTCTCCACCACAAATGATCGCTTACCATCCAAAAACACCAAAGCTATTTCTAGAATGGGCTTTGTAATGAATGTAAAAGGAATTTGGGCACAAGATGATGCCTCCATCTTCTTTTGGTTTGCAGAACAAGTTCCAGTCAACTCTGAAGAATTTTTTTGTTATTTAAAAGGAATGTTTTTTTCTCTGGAACATCCACTCCATGAGCCATTTAAACAGGGTTTATAAATAGAGGTTTCACACTCCATTCAAGCAGCAGACGTAGTGTAGTAGCTGTATTTTAAAAAGATAGGTTTTCAAAATTTATCAGTGATTGGAGAAATATGGGCAATAACTCTTTTAGTGGCTGTAGGATCTCAAAGAGTTTATCAAATTTGATGATTTCACAGGGAAGTGGACATCCGACTTCTTTTTTCCTATGATTTGATGTATAGCCTATATATTTGTTTTGCACATGCATCTTACCTCATAATAATGCAGATTTTTATGTATGGGGTCCACCCTTTTCTTTCAATATGATTATAATAATCTTTAATTGTCAAAAATCAAAATAATTGAAAAGCAAAAAAGGAGCATCAGGCGAAGTGATCTTGAAGAGCGGAAGCAGCATGAGTGCTCTGAGGAAGAAGATGCCACTATGCCAGTGATACCGATTCAGACTATACAGTGAGCTTGGGGAGCATTGCTCTGAGCAGAACGAGAACCGTTTTTGATGAAGATAGTTTGGGTACAGAGGTGCTTTTTCAAGAGAACAAGGAAGAAGATGATTCTCAAAAAGTTGAAGAAGACGATGTGAATGGATTGGATCGTCTGACCAGAGCTGAGGTTCAGGTGACGCCTGCACTCGCAAGGGAAGTCAGTCCAGTAGTTCAGGAAAAACAGGATACGAGGCCGGTAAGAAAAAATCCTAACACTTTGGTCTGTAATGTAATACCGGAAGAAGGGAAGCACAGGAAGAATAGTTCAATTGCTAAAGCTGACAGGGTATTGACTCCTACTATAAACTCTCTAAGGCAAGATCAATCACAGGGAACAGATTTAGGCCTCTCTCCTTATGCGCATCCCCCTCCCTTGATTGATGGCCCATTGGTTCCAAACAACACAGGTATGGATGTCCTTTCGGTTTTGGTTATTAATGTGCCTTCTATGCTTGTAACAGATACTCCAGCATCCCGAGCGGAAGTTTTAGTCGAGGGAAAGAGAAGAGAGAACGGCAATTCTGAGAGTGAACTGAGAGGGGAAGAAGTGGCCCCTAGAGAGAGAAAGGAGGAGGAATTAGAGAGAATATGGGAGATGATTTGTGCGTTGTTGGAGGAATACAAAGAGGAGGAGGAACTAGATCAAAGGAAGAGAGCAGAAATTTCTCAAGAGAAGGAATTCTATAGAAGTTCCAAGTTGGGGGGAGGGGTAGCTGAAGCTAATGCATCATCCAGGAAGATCGAGGGTAACAATAAAAGGAAAAAGAAAAAGAGATCAGAAGTGGAGAGATTGATTTCAGATATTGAGGGTGACATTGAATTTAGTGGGAGAGGGGGAAGAAGAAAGATTCTCAGTAAAAGAAAGAGAGAAACCGAACATAGTGTTGATACAGGAAACCAAGTTGGAAAAAATGGATAAAAGGTGGGTCAGAAGTGTATGGAGATCAAAAGGAGTTTGTTGGACCTTGGCCCCTTCTTGGGGTGCCTCTGGAGGTTTAGTAACATTATGGAGGGAGGATGTTGTAGAATCAGTGGACGAGCTAATAGGGAGATTCTCTGTGTCTTTAAAGGTCAGGAATGTGGGGGATGGATTTACCTGGGTTCTAACCAATGTCTATGGGCCAAACACGTATAGAGAGAGAAATGAGATGTGGGAAGAATTATATGGAATACGAAGCTAATGGGAGGGTCCTTGGTGTCTTGGGGGGGACTTTAATGTAATTAGGTTCTATAATGAATCTAACAACCCCCAGAGGACAGTTACTACCAGCATGAGAAAGTTTAATGAATTTAGTAGTAACTGTGGTCTAAAGGATTTACCTCTCTTACAAGCCAACTTTACTTGGTCTAATTTCCAAGAAAACCCTCTTTGTTTGAAAACAGATTCCTCTTTAATGAAGAGTGGGAGAGTCGTTGGAGGAACATGATGGCTAGAGCATTACCCAGAGTCACTTCCGATCACTGCCCTATCCAGTTAAGTCCTGAAACATTAGCCTCTGGTCCACAGCCTTTTAGATTTGAGAATATGTGGCTAACTCACCCGGATTTTGTGCATTTGATTGGGGAGTGATGGAGAGAAGATTTAAGAGGGGTGAGGTGGAAGGGAGTGAGATTCCACAAAAAGCTAAAAAGGTTGAGATCCAAAATCAAGGAGTGGAACAGGGAACAATTTGGAAGAATAGAGGAGCAAAAAAGTAACTCGTTGTCTAGGATCGAGGAATTAAATTCCAAAGAAGCCCAAAGGATGATGAGCAAAAAAGAAAAGGTGTTGAGAAGGAACTTAAAGAAGGATTTGGAAGAAGTCCTTCTGAGAGAGGAAATTTCTTGGAGGCAAAAGTCAAGACATAAATGGATTAAAGAAGGGGATGGGAACACAAAATTTTTCCATGCGCTAGCTAATGGGAGGAGAAGAAAAAATTTCGTGGCTAAGTTAGAGGTGAATGGGGAGGAAGTAACAAATCAAGATGAGATAGCAAGGTTGTTTGTGGATCATTTCAAATCGATCTATAGGAAACCCTTGAATGATAGGCCAACATTGGAAGATTTGGAGTGGACCAGGATATCTGAAGAACAAGTAAACTGGTTAGAAAGGGATTTTAGTGAAGAAGAGATCAGACAGGCGGTGTTTTCAATGGATAGATCCAAAGCTCCTGGTCCAGATGGCTTCACAATGGCTTTTTATCAGGACTGTTGGGTTGTTTCAGGAATTTGCAGATAAAAAAAGGCAAGTCCTGGAGTTAATGCAACCTTCTTAGCCCTAATCCCAAAGAAGATAGATGCAAAGGACCCTAAGGATTTTAGGCTGATCAGTCCTGTGACTAGAATCTATAAAATTTTGGCTGAAGCGTTGCCTTTGAGAATCCGAGTAGTACTGCCATCCATCATTAATCAAGCACAAGGTGCTTTCGTGCAAGGAAGGCAAATAACAGATCAGATATTAATAGCAAATGAGTGTGTGGAGGACATGAGAAAGTCAGAGAATCAAGGTTTTGCGTGTAAGTTAGATTTAGAGAAGGCTTATGATCTTGTGGATTGGAGCTTTTTACTAGAGATCCTTGGGTGTTGTGGCTTCGGAGATAGATGGTGCAATTGGGTAAAGGGTTGTATTAGTTCTTGCCATTAATCAGTCTTGGTTAATGGGGTGGTCAAAGACTTTTTCCCAGCTTGTAGAGGCCTTAGACAAGGTTACCCACTCTCCCCGTTCCTTTTCACCTTAGTTGCAAATGTTTTCAGTAGATTAATCTCTAAGGCAGATAGGGAAGAGGAAGTGAGTGGTTGGAGGATAGGAGGGAACAATGTCCGAGTAACCCATCTACAGTCTGCTGACGATATCATAATATTTTATGAAAGAGGTGGCGGGCAAAAAGTGAGGAACCTTAGAGAATTGTTACAACATTATGAGAAGGTCTCCAATTTGAAGATAAACCTGGATAAGAGTTCTGTGGTCAGTGTCAATATGAATGAGGGATTATTCAATCTGTGGCAAATTGTCTAGGTTGTCCCATTTCTTCTTGGCCCTCTAACCCAAGAGAGAATGGTTTTTGGAACCCAGTTTTGGAAAAATTTGAGAAAAGATTAGCAGCTTGGAAAAGAAACTATATCTCTATAGGGGGTAGAGTGACTTTATTGAGAGCAACCCTAGCGAACCTACCGGTCTATTTCTTATCCATTTTTAGGATACCTAATAGGGAGGCTAAGAAGCTAGAGAGATTAATGAGAAATTTTCTTTGGGAGCTAGGGGAGGAAAAGAAAGATCATTTAATTAATTGGGAAATAGTTTGTAGGAGAAAAGAGGAAGGTGGACTGGGGTTAGGTAGGTTAACTCTCAAGAATAAAGCCCTCTTAGGAAAATGGTTGTGGAGGTGGCCTAGAGAAAGGGAGAGGTTGTGGCACGAAGTGATAGCTAGTATACATGGAAGACTGGAAAACGGATGGGATGCGGGTGTATCAAGACAAGCAACGTTGACATCTCCTTGGAAAGCAATCCAAAGTATCCTCCCTCAATTTCTCAACTTTGTCAGGTATAATGTCAATTCTGGTAACCTTGTTTTATTTTGGGAAGACACTTGGGTGGGGACTGCTGCTCTAAAGGACCAATTCTCGTCTCTCTATTCTATTTCCCTTTACAAGGAAAAAATTATCTCTCATTTTCTCCCATCTCCTATATCACCCTCGTCCTTAACTTGGGATTCTGGCTTTCGGAGAGGTTTGAGGGATGATGAACTTAACAGTGTCTCAAATCTGTTGTCTCTTCTTGGCAGTGTCTTTTTGGACCCTCTTAGTATGGATGTGAGATTATGGTCCCCTAATCCAAAAGGTTACTTCTCTTGTGCTTCCTTTTTTAAGTCCCTTTCCTCTTCCCTGAGTCAGTGGATTATGGTCCCCTAATCCAAAAGGTTTAGACTTGTTCCACCTAAAATTGTTATTTTCTGCTGGGAGGTGTTTAATAGAAAGATTAATACCTTGGACTGCTTGCAGAAGAAAAGGTCTTTCATGTGTTTATCCCCTAACTGGTGTGAACTTTGCAGGGCTAATGGTGAGGATTGCTCCCACCTACTTGTATCTTGTTCCTTTTCTAGAGCTATTTGGAGTTGGATTTTTTCTTTGTTTGGGTACAGGTGGAATTTGTCCACAGACTTAAGTCATCCTTCTTTTTTTGTGTGGCCTACAAAAAAAGGAAAAATGATGTGGAGATGTATTAGAGCAGCCGCATTGTGGACAATCTAGGAAGAAAGGAATGCAAGGATATCCAAGGAAAAGGAAAGAAGCATTCAGGTTGTTGAGGATTGTATCTTAACTAGGGCATGCGAAGAAACAAGCAACGGCTTTCACGCCATTCCGTTGCTTGCATTCATTGGTTGAGAACTATGGACCTCTTTCATACTTTTTCCTTTGATGATATTTGAAGAAATTGGATAGTGGTGGCTAGTAGCCATACAAGGAAGGACAGGGATTCTGCAGTGTGGACCCCTCTGCCTGAAGGATGGGTAAAGCTGAACTTTGATGGCAACAGCCAAGGAAACCCAGGCCCATTGGGAATAGGAGGGGTGCTGAGAGATACGGAGAGCAATATATTAGCCTTGTTTTCAGGCCCTATGGGAATAGGAGACTCTAATAGAGCTGAGATTTTGGCAGCGGTACAAGGTATTCAGATTGCAGAACAATTAGGAGTTCAGCATTTGGTAGTTGAAGGAGACTCTCAAATTGTTGTGGGATGGCTGACAGATCCAGCTTCAGCCATGTGGCGACACAAAGACTTATTAAGGAAATTCACCTGGCTTACAAGAAATATGACTGTTACCTTTCGTTAGGTGGGAAGACACCTTAGCGGATGGTTTAGCTAAGCAGGGGGCTACAAGGGAACATTTATTTTGGGCTGCTTTATAATTGTATTTATGGCTAATTCTGCTTTTTATTTTGATGTAATACTACCCTGAAGAGGTAACAGCTCGTGCCTCTTTTGGGTTCCCTGTACTGCCTTTTTCTGAATTAATAAATTATATTCATTCATCAAAAAAAAAATCATGCTTTTTGGTTAGTAATGAAATTATATTCTTACCTTTCTCAAAAAAAAAAATTAACAAATCCGTATCACACAGCTTAGAATATTAACAACTTTATAAAAAAGTGCATCTCATCAGCTGATGAACAATCGGAACACTATTTATATTTGGAAATTTGTCAGAATTTACTTACTGCAATTGAACCTGAAGCAGATGCTTGCTTTGAAAACCTTTCTTCATCTAGAAAATGGGATGGGATGTCCTTCTCTGAAAATAATTAGGGATTTCAATATATTTGCAGAAGAAAAGTAGAAAAAGGCAACCAATTAAATGATAGAACTTGAGAACACTACTTAAAATTTAAAAGTCACACAAGCAAGGATAAACTTATAAAGCAGGTATTTTTAGTCATACAATAGTTACAAAGATTAGCACATAGAACAAAAGACACCTTGCAAGAATGGCACTGAAACCTCTCCTCCACCAACTCTCAAGACATTCTCCTTCAAATCAATTATGCACTGTACAAAGCTGCTTTATTAGAAATCATTATAAGATTCTGTCATAAATCACAAAACAAGAATAAAAAAGTATGCTACCTGATGCTTACGGAGCATATCAAGCCCAAAAAGAAATTCCATGTTGGGAGAATCAAGTACCATGAAAGAACAAGGATAAAATATATTTCCAATCTATACAAAGAAAAGAAAAGAATCAATAAAGCATAATTTAACTCAGCATTGAGCAAATAATTATACTTTTAAAATGTCAAACCTATGTAACTGAAATGACAGACAGCTGCTGTCCAATGCTTTACCACCAGTAGTCAAAAGGAGCAAAAAACAACTGGTGCTGTCAACCAGTAGCCATGCCAAGCTCAATGGAGTGATTAGGTCATAAAGTGGACCTGAACTCTGTTCAGCATATAGTTAACCAAGCCTAAGCCTAAAGTGGAATTCGAATTTTTATTGATCAGTAAAAAGGTTCATTTCATTAATTCCAATAGAAGCATATTAGCGTAATTACATAGTATTTCTATTACAAGTGAGTTCAGTCCCGCTAACAGTTTGAAAGGAACTCCAATTACAAACCTGCCTAAAAGAGTTGTTCCCTAGGCATCACTTGTTTATCCAGCGTGTCAGCCATCCCATTTGCTGTTCTCTTTATCCATCTGAATGTTGCCCCCAAATCCTTTGCTATGTTCCTAAGATCACTTATAATATGCCTGTGGATCCTCCCAGGTTGTTGTCATTCATCCAAGTTATTACCAGTTTTGAATCCCCCTCTACCTACATATGTTGATAACCATGTTGTTTTGCAATCTTCATACCTTGACAGGAATTCAATTTAGCAAAAAGATAATGAAACCAGTTTTGTGTCCCCCATTCCCAAAGACACCCCCAAATCCTTTGCTATGAAATGGAATTTGATTGAGAAAAAAGATAATGAAACCAGCCTAAGAAGGCTGAGCTCTCAGTTGAATATGTATAATAAAAGGTCCATATTATGTACATTTGGGAGGCATTCATCAATATGTATGATTTTGTTTTTCAAAACAGAAACAATTGATGCATCGGTAAAATCATACTTTTTTGCTGAGGTGGCAGTTGTTCTTGTTTTCATAAACAAAATCAAACATATTAGCAAGCACCCCCTTATTTGATGGATAACTGAATTTCATTAGTAAAGAGAGGACCACCTTTACATAGTTGCCAAGCATCCCTTAGATTAGATAGCTGAGAAGACCACCTCTCAAAGAAGTATTATATACCATCAGACCTTCTGCTACATCCTCATTTCCTATCAGCCAAAATAATTTGATCTTGATTTACTCCTTGTTTTTCCAACCAATCAGCCATCCCATTTGCTGTTCTTTGAACCCATGTTACATTGATAACCCATTCCCCATTTAGCTCTTTTATCTCCTTCATGGCATCCCCATATTGCCATGGGGGTGATGACCAATTTTGGTTTTGGGGATAATTGGTGCAGATGGGTCTTGGGTTGTATCAGGAACTGCCATTACTCCATACTGGTAAATGGGGCAGTGGTCGATTTCTTCCCAGCCTTGAGAGGGATTAGGCAAGGAGACCCCCTCTCTCCATTTTTATTTACTTTGGTAGCTGAAGTTCTGGGGAGACTAATTTATAGAGCAGATTCCAAGGGCTTAATCAGAGGTTGGAGAGTTGGGAGGGAGCTTATGCCACTCACACATTTGCAATCTGCATATGACACCATACTCTTTTGTGAAGTAAGGGACACTAACAAGATTAGAAATTTGAAGCTCACTATACGACTTTTTGAGCAAATGTCAAACCTTAAGGTGAATTTTGAGAAGAGTTGTATAGTTGGGGTAAATATGGGCGAGGGGGAGATCTCTGAGGCTGCAGACATCTTAGAATGTGCAATAGCAAATTGGCCCCTTAATTACCTCGGTTTGCCATTGGGTGATAACCCTCAGAAAGGTGAGTTTTGGGTTCCGGTTGTGGAGAGGTTTGAAAAGAAACTAGCAACTTGGAAGAAAAATTATTTGTCTCTTGGAGGGAGAACCACTCTAATCAGGTCTACTTTAGCTAACCTTCCTATTTACTTTTTGTCAATCTTCAAGATTCCGATAAAGGTGGCTAGTAGATTAGAAAAACTAATGAGAGGCTTTCTCTGGGAGCTGGGGGAGGAGAAGAAGGACCATAGGGTGGGGTGGGAGATGGTTTGTAGGAGTAAGAGGGAGGGAGGTTTGGGTATCGGGAACATAAGGAATAGGAACTTGGCTCTTCTGGGGAAATGGCTTTGGAGGTTCTCATTGGAGAAGGACAAACTTTGGGTGAAGACGGTGGGAAGTATTCATGGGGTTGCAACAAATGAATGGGACTCTAGGATTCTGGCAAGGAGTACAAGAGCATCTCCTTAGAAAGCTATTCAAGCTATTCTACCTTTGTTTTCTCCATGGATCAGGTATGACTTGCACTCAAGCAATCTCATTAACTTTTGGGAACATGTTTGGATTGGGGACTCCACCCTAAAAGACCAATTCCCAAGCCTTTTTGCCCTTTCCACTTTTAAAAATGAACCGGTGTCTTCATTCATTGTTCCTTCTAATTCTATTTATGGGGTCGGCTGGAACTTGGGCCTGTGAAGAGATATCAGGGACACAGAGCTTGATGGTATCTCATCATTGTTATCCATTCTTGAAGGGGTATTCCTAGAGCCAACAAAGGCAGATAGTAGAATTTGGACTCTCACCTCCTCTAGTTCTTTCACTTGTGCCTCTTTCTTTAGTGCTCTCACACATTCTTCTTCTTCTGGCTTGTCTTTCCCTGTTAAAGAGGTGTCGTGTCATCCTATACCTCCTAAGGTTGGGAGTTTCTATTGGGAAGCCTTTCTGGAAAGAGTTAACATAGCAGATTTACTTCAAAGAAAAAGACCCAATAGTTGTTTTTGT
The DNA here is from genome assembly GCF_055504915.1 of Nelumbo nucifera. Classification (NCBI taxonomy): domain Eukaryota; kingdom Viridiplantae; phylum Streptophyta; class Magnoliopsida; order Proteales; family Nelumbonaceae; genus Nelumbo; species Nelumbo nucifera. The sequence continues at coordinate 60,253,735 of NC_142649.1, forward strand.
CCTCACTGGTGTGTCCTCTATAAAGTTGATGGTGAGTCTGGGTATCACTTACTAATTTCCTATCGGTTCACTAACATCATTTGGGAGTGGTGTACTTCTTTGTTTGGGTGCAGGTGGACCCCCCCCCCTTCGAATGTGCAAAGCCTATTCACATTTATGACGTTTCGACCAACAAAAAGGGCCAAGTTTATGTGGAGGTGTATGCGGGCTGCAGTCTGTTGGACTATTTGGGAGGAGAGAAATTCACGAATATTTACAGATAAGGAGAGAAGTTTGGAAGCAATGCTGGAGGTCATCCACATTAGGGTTATACACTAGCTGAAAACCTTGGCTCTATTCGCAGAATTCTCAGTTGATGAGCTGCAAAGAAAGTGGAAGAGATAGCAGAACTTGTTCCAATGAGGAAGGCCTCAAAGGTTTGTTGGATCCCCCCACCCCATGACTTTGTTAAACTGAACTTTGATGGCAGCAGCTTGGGCAATCCAGGGCCATCCGGAATAAGAGGAGTAATAAGAGATGAACAAGGGAATTTGTTAGCTATGTATTCTGGACCAGTTGGGGTGGGAGATTCTTTGAGAGCTGAGATTCTTGCAGCTCTTGAAGGAGAACAAAGAATCAAGGGTATGCATATTAGCAAGCTGATCATAGAAGGAGATTCTGAAGTGGTGGTAAACTAGCTGAAAGAGGATAGTCTTAGACTTTGGAATTACAGTAATGAAAAGAGGAAATTCAAGTGGCTGACTAAGGACATGGAAATCCAATACAAATGGGTAAAAAGAAGTCCAAACTCTTTGGCAGATGATCTAGCTAGACAAGGGGTGAACAGACATTCTATTTTTTTGGGCTGTCTTGTAATTTTTGTTCTTTTGATGTTTAATGGTTGTTCTTGGGAGCTAAGATTGTTTCGCCCCCTTGCCCTGTAATTTCCTCATATTTTTAATATTAATTCAATCCACAGTTACTGATCAAAAAAAAAAAAAAACAAGGGATGGAGGTCTACAATAAACTTGTACCCCTGAACGAACTCTTCATCCCTACAAATCCCTTCACATTTGACTTTGCTTCCATTAGCAACATAAACAGCAAAAGGTGGGAAATAATGAACAACCATACCTAATTGGTGAGACAAGATTTGGGTGACAAAATTGAGGGTACTCCCACTGTCAATGAGTATGGTCACTGATCATCCGAGAAGCTTTCCATGAACCTTCATAGCCTTGGGAGAAGTGGACCCGGTCAAAGCATGGAGAGAGATCTCGATTCCCCTTTATTTGGACTTGGAACCTTCATTTCCCCTTTATTGTCTTAAATTTGCAAGAGGAAAATCTGTTGGGCTTTGCACTTGTTGCCTGTCCCAAATTTATCATCACAATTATAGCACAGCCCTTTTGCTAGCCAGGCTTGCATCTCAGCCCATGATAGGCATTTGAAAGGGATTGTGTATTTCTGGGTTGTGGGCTGACTGTGGTCACTCATGGGACAGGCAAAAGCCCATCCAGTTTGGAAGGAGGTCTTCAAAATCAGGCCCATTGGCCAAGTGATTCTTTGAAGTCAGTTCAACAACTCTTGCAATCGAGGTAGACCCACCACAGCAAGCAAAGCCAAGGGCTGCCAGGTCTTCACTTCCAACCTTATGTCATCTCTCAGGCCACCAATGAAGCATCCTACCAGGGCCCTTTTCAGGCCATCCATAAACCCTGGTGGCAAGCTTCTCAAACTCCACCTGATACTCAGGAATTGGCCCAATTTGCTTGGGATTGGAGAGAACTTCAACCCAACCTTTATACCCTGTAGGACCAAAGCGCACACAAAGGGCATCAATGAAGTCTTGCCAGGAAACCTGTGGTAGAGACCTCTTGAACCATTGGAACCAAAGTATGGCGTTGCAATCCAGGTGGAATGAGGCAATGGTCACCCACTAATGGCCTGACATCTCATGATATTCAAAATACTGCTCTGCCTTAAATATCTATGGAATGGGATCTCCGCCAGAGTAAGTGGGAAAGTTGAGTTTAGCAAATTTTCCCATTCCAATTCACCTCATCCACTACCTCCATAGCTCAATTCTTCTACATCACTTTCCTTGCTCGCCCTCATCAACTCCTCTCACTGTTGGGAGGGAGTTTCTTTCTTCTTGTCCTTTCTTGCTCGAGGAATCAGTCCTATATACTGTTGTTGTCCTCTTACAATGCTTTTTCTAACTAACTACAGGTTTGTTACTATTCCAGGTGGTGTGGCAGGAGGCTCAATACATGCATGATCTATGCTTCTTCCTTTTACATGCATACACCAGTGAAATGGGGAGTTGTGGACCAAGAGCATAGTGAGATGGGACTGGGGTTATCTTTTCGGTGGTTCGAGTCTAATCCTCACCAATTAATCCTCTCACTCTCACAAGCTTCTCTTCTTCGCCTCTATCTTCTTTGCCAAGATACCTCAATGCAGAATTTCTGCAAAGGTCATCATAGAAGTTTTCTAGATTCCCTCTTTTGAAGTTCATAAATCCACCTTTCACTATGGGACCAATTAATTTGACAAGATGCTCAGGTTCTGGTTTTTTAGACGTACAATCTCACTATAGGACCAATCTCAAGCATGTTGGACATAGATGGACCCAAGGCAAGAATTTTCTTAATAAACATCGAAAATCTAGCTCAGTTCTGCTAGTAGGCAACTCTAATAGTAATAATAAATTTCCACAATGGGAAAACATTAAAAGTAAACTCCTATAATGAGATGCAAACATAAATGTGAAAATGCACAAACAAACAGCCAGACAAAGATCCTCAGACCAAAAAAAAAAGGAAAAAAGACGTGCTGAACCATGAATTAGTTAACAGATAACCTTGATTGGTGCCACATGTATCCGTCCCAGTATCTCAGACTGGCCTACTCCATGAGCAACACCCTTATAACGTCGATCCAAGAGTCGCAACAATCTGATAAAGAAAAATATCATCAACAGAGAGGAAAAGCGATAATCATATTGTGGTTACAAAGGATAATCTTGTATGGGGATATCCAGGGCCCAGTGCTGGGTTCTAAACTGATAGTGTTTATGGTTTCTTTAGATCTGGGGTTCAATAGCTAAATTCTTTCTCTTTGTGCCCTGCTCATTATTTTTTTGGCGGGCAGGGATTACTTTATTAAAAAGACACAGTACTGCTAGCATAAGAATAGATGGACTAGCACCTTCCAACTACACTGAACTTTTATGTGACATGTTTTACGGTATATCTGAGATGCATGTGTTTATCCCAGCCTCAATTTTCAAACCTGGCAGATAAACACATGCATCTTCAATTTTTTCATGCCTTCCTTTTGATGCAGATCCTTTAGTGCATGTTACATACATACAAACAAATTTAACCATCAGTACAAGGCAAGAAACCCCTTCTTATAAATGCAAAAGAATAGGGTGGGTAGCAGGTGCTTGTCCAACTCAAAGGAAGTCTCAGCTTATCCTATTTGCATAGCATTCTTTATTAGACATTAATATTTGATTGATTTTTTTTTTATGAATGACATCAATATTTGATTGTTACCGATAATAAGCTTGACTTTTTCTTCCTTCAAAAAGCCCAAAACATACCCACAACGCTCAGCACAGCTTTTAGATATTATTGTTGATTGTGCTCCACTATCCACAAATGCCTGGAATGGAAGAAAGTGGATGATGATAAATTTAAATCCTCTTCACCTAAAACGAATGGATGAATGAGAAAAAGCACATGAAAGAGGTCATGCCATCCAAATAATGAGTCTACTGATGGAAAATTTTGACATGGGCCATACTAAACTTTCCTAACAAGCAAATTTCATTGAATTATCAATGCGATGACGCAATGATCGTTCTTTACCTTGCTAGTCAATGAGATGACTAGTTGGTGCCTAGGCACTGACTAGTCAATGAAAAAAGATATTTTCTAAATTTATCATATTGATGCAATCTCATAAATAAGTTAATATAGACTACAAAAATGCAACATAAGAATAATATTGATTTTTCTATAGATGAATAATATGGAAAATTTAGTTCATGATCTTCCTATTGAAAACATAAAAAGTTAGGCTGAAAAAACTAGGATAGGGAATTACAGCATTTTTTCCAAAGAAAGAGTGCAGCCTTGACTATCAGATGTGCCTTTTGCTTGTAGCAAATCCATACCAGCACATCACTAATTCCTCCACTGCATCCTTTTATTTTATGCCATTTTGCATCCCATCATCCAATCGTGTTCCATCACAAATATTTAAAGCAACAGTATGAATATAAGTGTTGAAAGAGCATTACTTTGGGTGTATATGGGCAGCAGGGTAGTTAAGTGTTTTTTATCTTAGAATAAGGACACTCTAGTCCACTGTTTTCATAACTAAGGGCATAGTTGTAATTCTGCACCAATTTAAATATAAAAATAGTGGACACTCTAGTCTACTCTAGTCCACTGTTTTCCAATCATAGACTAATCCCCACTCCCATTTATCCAAAAATAAGGACACTCTAGTCCACTGTTTGCATGGTTGTTTAAGTCTTAAATGTGCAACTATATTTCTTCTAACAATCCATCATTAACAAATTCAAAATTTTGTAATTTTCCTGATTCTTAGATTCTCTAAATATCTTGGAAAGTTCATCAAAATATCCCAAAAATTCCCATATTTCTGCATGATGAAACATCCATTGATATTGAAATTGCAAACCACGAGATCAACCATGCCAAATTATAAGATATTATTCCTGATTGCTACCTTCAGAGGTATGCCATTGACCTCCATGTCCACATACAACATCACCTGGAAACAAGTTCAAATTAAATATAAATTTGAAAAAAAATAAGGAAAGTGAAAACACACATATAGTGTGTACAAAATAAAATATAAACACATACCACCCTTGCAAAAGCTTCAGGATTGTATTCTAGTGCAGCTGCCCAGTTCTCATCAATACCTTTCTGTACTCGTAGGTATGCATAGCAAGAATCAAAAAGCAAAACAAGGAACAAAATTTTATTATCAACTTTGTTAAAACATCAAATCCACTTTAGTACTTATTTTGGACAATGTTTAAAATATATTTAAGATATCAAAATCCTCATCTCTGGAATCTGCACCAAGAAGACAACCCACTTTAGTACAACGGGAAAGACCAGAGACTGGTAAACTGAAACTTAATGGAAAGGTGGAAATTTGCAAGCTGGTAGAGAGAGGTGTCAGTTCGGAAATCCCTAGGCCTGTTCTTCTGGGGAGGGGAAGATTTTGCCAGGAAAGCTTTCAAGCAGTTTGAGAAAGTGAGAAGGGAGGAGAAAAACATAAGACAGGAAAGAATTGGGAAGAATAGAGATTGGGGCGAAGAAGGGCTGAGGAGGAGGTGCTGGGTGAGGACATGTGAGGGATCGAAGCTCAATCTTTTTAAGGTAACGAGGAAGAATGGGTAAGAATGAGGGTGAGGAAGGATCAATGGTAGCAGAAAAGCAAGGATAGGGTAGAGTTGCTTCCCTTCTTCTATTTGCTGGGTCCTTTGGAATAAAAGAACAGAAGTTTGCTCAAAGTTAAGGCAATTCATAATTTAAATGTTAGGAAATTCAAATATATCCTAAAAAATATATTAGTAACAATAATTACAAGTTTTAAATGATTGTAAATAAGTCATTTAAATGTAAAAATCCATAATTTAATGGTTTATATAGTGTGAGATATTGGGATACAATTAATAACTGTTGAATAATGATGGAATAAATAAAATGTGAGAAAACAAAAAAAAAACTAAAATATGAGAGTGTATACATCAATTTTCAAATAACCAATATAAATGTTATGTGTATACATCAATTTATCTTAATATTTATTAGTATATAAATTTTAATAATTAATTCTAGCATTTATTAATAAATATCCACTAAGAAAAGAGAAAATTTACTTAAAAATAATAATGCATACAACCATAACAAACAAATGGGCGTGACCTAGTGATGACTTACGGTTGTTAAAACCAGGTGACTAAAGTTTGAATCTTGCCATTGTTTAAATTTCGTAGTTTTTATACTAACAAAACAAAATTAATGAGAAATGATCATCAATTAGCGGAATTAATAAGAGAATTTGAATTAGGCACTAAAATTCAAATTTAAATTTAAAGTAGAAGTAATTAAATAATTAATGAAAGAAAAGTTAGAATTAAATGTAGAAGTAATTAATGAGATTAATGAATGGACACCCGAAAAAAATCAAGTATATCAAGCTGTATCAGACTGTTTTGGGCTTGTATCAGCCAATATAGAGCCGAAACAACCCGATACAGGCCCGTATCGGTGTGATACATACGAAAATAAACGGAACGGCTGATTTCTACACGTTCCATGTATCAGGCTCTTGTTGGAACATACATATCAGCCGATACAGTCCGATACGTTGCGAAATTTTGAACCTTGGTCGGAACATGGTGGCAGGCAGAATTATTGATGCTTCGTCAATTTGATCAATTAGTGGATCAGATTTGGGGGAAATTTTTGGAATATCCTTGAATTATAAATTTGTATTACTGAACAATTCCCTGTTCGTTAGTCTGTAGCTGTTTTGTACGGTTCAGGTGTCAGCTTGTCACCTCTCAGATTGTATTTCCTTATTTTTATTTAATGAAAATTTTCCCTTTACTCTTCCCAAAAAAAAAACTTTAACTTTGAGGGTTCCTCTGGGAGCCAATGCTTTGGTTTGGACTGCAGTATTGGACAGATGCCTGACCAAGGATAACTTGGTTAGAAGAGGGTTGCAGCATCAAAATCTGACTACGTTGCTTAATGAGTCTCTGGGATCTGTAGCTGGTTTGTTGTTGTGGGGGTGGGCCTCAAGCTGAGCAGTTCAATGGGCTGGGCTGATTACCATAGAAGGTGACTGCCAAATTGCAATTGGATAGCTAGCATCAGAAGAACAAGGCCCATGAAGCCTAAGGCATCTGATAAGAGAAATCAAGCTACTGGTATCCAGAATGAACCACTTGTTCAAATCAATTCCCGCATCAGAAAACAGTCTAGCAGATAGGCTGGCAAGGGAGGGAGTAAATAAAATATTTTTGGACTGGGGATTGCCTGGGCCTGGGAAGAGTTTGTATCAAGAACATTCTCAACATTCGTAAATCTATATGGTCAGCAATAAGCTGCTTGTACTAGTCCTATATTCCAATTTTGGAATGCATGGTCCTCTTTTCTGGCATGAATATGTTGTTTGACACTGATCAAAAAAATCTTCATCTCTCCAGAATTACGAGTCACAAGTTTTTTTCTCTTTGGACCTACGAAGGAATTGGGATTCATTACATATGCATACAAGAATTATCAAGTTCAATCATCAATATGCTGGCCACACTTAAACAATAAAATCAAGAACCTTCTTTTTTTCTTGGTGTTTGGGGGGGTGGGGGGTATTCCTGGCCGTAAAATGAATAGCATTAAAAAAGAAATGGAATTAACCACTGTTTGAATTCCCTTGGCTTGACCAGACACTTGAATGAACCTGAGCCCCTTGCAAAACTAGCCCCAAAAGTTCACCCAGCACATTGTTCAACCATTAAGGTTTTGGAGAACCTACCTAGCACCATGGATTCAAGCCTCCAGGTTTCAAAGGGCCTATTAGGTTTTGCAAGTTCATCAAAGACAAGTTGGTATTGGAAATAACCTGGGTGTCTGGCCTCAAGCATAGCCATATCCAGGTGGTTTTAATGTTACCCATTTCTGTGCTGAAAAGAGTAATGCAACTTCTAGAGTGACAAAAAGCTTGAGGAACTTTAACAACTTTATTTCAGACTGCCTGTTAAGAGATTTGCCCCTGCAAAATGCACAATTTACGTGGTCTAACATGCAAGAAAATACAATCTGCTGTAAGTTGGACAGATTCCTGGTTACTACATAATGGGAGGAACATTATGACCAGTCATGGTGAAATCATTGGTTACGCCTATTTCTGACCATTGGCCTATTTTGTTACAATTAGATGAGCCTTCTTTGGACCAATTCCTTTTAAATTTGAGAATATGTGGATCATACACCCTACCTTCAAGGAAAATGTTGAGGAGAGGTGAAATTGATACTTAGGGGAAGGGTGGGAAGGCTTTCAGTTTATGCAAAAACTGAAAAAATAAGTGGTTTTTACAAAACCAAATTGGTGTCCTCACTCCTCAGTAACAAGAGGCTAAATACCAAAATCTAAATAGGTTCTACAAATTTAGATAGGTGAACATATGATGGGTGCATTGGATTTGATATCTGGATATCTGTACAAGGGTGGCACATTGTGTCAGATTCTTCAATTTTTAGTGATATCCCTGTTCAACAACATGTCCTTGTTGTATCTTGGTAACATGAGTTTTGGAATAAAAAGGCAATCCTTCCATTTAGGGAGATTCAAAAACAATAAAGATTCAAATAAATTAGAATTCCATTTGTTTGGGAAGTGGAATTATATTTCTTTGGGGGGTAGAATTACTCTGATTATGTTCAAACTTGCTAACCTCCCAGTATATTTTCTCTTTGTGTTTTAGGATCCCCCAGAAGGAGGTTTGTAAGTCAGAAAAGTTGATGAGGGATTTCTTGTGGGACCTAGAGAGAGCAAAAAGAATCACCTGATAAAGTGGGAGGTTGTATCTAGAAGGAGGGTGATTTGCAAATAGGGAATTTAGCAAGAACATAGCTCCATTGGGGAAGTGGTTGTGGAGATGGCCACTTGAGAGGGAAAGGTTGTAGAGCAGATTGGTGACAAGCATTCATAGGGCTTCAGGTAATGGCCAGGACACTAGTATATCTGCCAGGCAAATGTTGGCTTCACAGTGGAGAGCTATTGGTAGTATTCTCCCTCTTTCCTTAAATCATGTCAATAGACCTGTTCCATGGGCCAGGTAGCCCAACAGGCCGGGCCAGCCTTGCCCGTTCTAAGTCGGGCTTATACATTATTTTAGGCCTACGGGTTCAGGCTTTTTTGGCCTACGGGCTCGGGCTTTCTCAAAAAAGCCCGGCCCGAGCCCAAGCCCGACTTGATAATATATATTATATAATAAAAAACATATTTTACTTAATAAAAAATATATATACAATATTTTTTCTTTGTTTCTCTCCTCTTTTTTCTAGTAATAATGAGATCTTTTATTATTTTTGAGTTTTGAGGGCTTTTAATATAAATAAAAGACTTTTATATTGAATAAAAAAGAAAATTCTGTTTTTGAATTTCTGGTTGAGCTCGGGTTTGGGCCCAGGCTTGGACTCAAGACCTAGGCCCGATGGTCGGGCCAGGCTCAGGCTAAAGCCTGAATGTATTCTGTTGATACATAGACAAAGCCTGGCCCATGAACAGGTCTAATGTCAAGTATGATGTCTGCTCTAGGGACTCTGTTATTTTGGGAAGATGTGTGGATTGGTAATTTATCTCTTAAAGATCACTTTCCTTCGTTGTACTCTGTTTCTTTGTTTAAAAAGGAATCTATCTCTAGGTTCCTACCTCCGCCATTGCTTCTCGTGAATTTGAACTAGGATTTCGACTTCAAATTTGGTTTGAGAGAGAGTGAGGTTGGGGATTTGGTCCAGCTATTGGATGTTAGGGGAAAAGCTTCTTTTGACCTCTCTATGTCTAATAAATGTGTTTGGGCCCCTCACCCAAAAAGGGTCTTCACTTGGGCCTTGTTCTTTAGCTCTCTCTGCTCTTCAGCCCAAGCCCTTTTTGCTCCTTTCAAGGAGTTTTGGTAAAACCCCATCCCCCCTAAGATTTGTGCTTATTGTTGGAAAGTTTTTCATGGGAAAATTAATACTATAGGTAATCTGCAGAAAAGGAGACTTTATCTTTGCTCATCCCCTAATTGGTGCATCTTGTGCAAGGCTAATGGAGAGAGTTGTTACCATCTATTAGTTTCTTGTCCCTTTGTTGTAGAGATTTGGGATTGTTTCTTTTCTTTATTTAGAATCACATGAACTCTACCAATGGAGGTGAGCGGGTTGTTCGAACCAAATATATTTCAGTGGCCCAAGAAGAGGGAAAGAATTTTGTGGAGGTGCACGAGGGAAGCAATCAGCAGTGTCATGGACTATTTGGGAAGAACAAAATGCAAGGCTCTTTCTTGAGAAGGAAAGGAGTGTAGAAGCTGTGAAAGATTGCATTTTGGCAAAGGTTATACATGGGGTGAAAACATTGGACCTATTTTCTCAGTTCTCCCTTGATGACCTTTGGAGGAATTGGGGCAAGGTGGCAGATAGCTCTTCTAGAAGGCAGATGACTATTATTACTTGGATTCTGCCCGTAGATGACTTAATTATGTTTAACTTTGATGGGACCAGCCTTAGAAATCCAGGCCCTTCTGGGATTGGAGGAGTTTACAGGAACAAAGATGGACATGTTATTGCTGTTTTTCAGGTCCAGCAGGTCTGGGAGACTCAATCGGGGCCAAGCTTCTGGCAGTAGTTCAAGGTCTACAAATAGCAAAAGATTTGAATTTGAGCAGACTAGTTGTGGAATGAGACTCCAAAATGGTAGTGGGGTGGCTACAAAACCTGGAAACTATTAATTGGGAATTTAGGGATGAATTTAAGAAGGTCAAATGGCTCACCAGTAACTTAACAGTGTTGTTTCAATGGGAGTCATCGACCAATGGAATGGCTGACTCTCTAGCCAAACAGGGGGTTTATAGGGATCACTTGTTCTGGGCTCAAAAGTAACTTGTACTTTTTCTTTTTCTGTATTTGGATGAGGTGAACCTCACACCTCTCCCAAGGAATGGGATGTTTGTACTGATGAATATTCTGTTTCTAATAAAATTACTTATCAAAAAAAAAGTAGAATTACTAAAATTTCTTGCACAAAAAGGCACTAACCTGGCGGATGGCAGCTTCAATTTTTTTCTGTGCTTCCACATCAAAAGGATCTGCATACATCAATGCCTGAAGACCAAAACAAGAAGTAGCACCAAAGTATCAGTATCATGGAGATGTGATAGAATGGGGGAAATAGACTTAGACAGATATGGAATTATATCATTTACATACAAACAGAATAGTAGCTTCAATGTTACAAACATTATTTATGACATTTTTAACACTCTTGCAAAAGAAAAATATATATTTTTCTTGATTGAAAAGAAAAAACAGAAAGGGGATAAAATAGAGGACAAAACTATCCAACTTAAAAATATTTAATTTTTTAGTAAATAAAAAGAAATATATTAAAAAAGGAAGGAACCAATAAATACAATCTGAGGTGATAAGACATCACCAAGACAATAAGCAAAGAATCACCCAAAACAACACAGTACAACACCAGGGAAATCCACAATGAAAACCAGAAAATAGAAAAATCAACAAAAGCTCCTATACCTTAAATTCCACCAGGTAACTGGGAGCTCATCGTTAAACAACTCCAACACAAAACAACCTAAGACAGGATGAAACAATTGCATACCCCTAACCAACCAACAGCACAAAACAATAACTTGGCCAGACAACCTTAACAAATAAAAATTCACCACACCCCCTCAAAACACAGTTAAACAACCCCATCAACACTTCAAAATGAATCCCATGCCCCAACATCTCCCCCCCCCCAAAAAAAAATGCACTCTTTCTGACCTGCTCGATGAACTATTTGAAAGATTCTGAAAGGGTGATTTTATTTGATACTTTTAAATAAAGACAATTAAAGTATATTCATCATCATAAACAAATATAAACCTATGTACAGTCCTAGATTTCATGTTAACCACCGTAACTAGAACTGATCATCAGTTTTTCTGAAGATAAAAAAAGAAGAAAATTTTATTGCTAAACAAGGAGGATACATCTTAAACAGGTGACAAGGAGTCACCCCATCCATCAAATACAAAAGACAAGGAGAAGAATCACAACAAACAAACTTCAAAGTACATAAAGCATAACCAAAAAACTCATATTAAGCATGCAGAGTGACCCAAAAGTCAGCACCGAAGTCTTCCTTCGTTAGACCTTCAAAATCCGGAAGAAACAGAACCCAGCCAATAACTGAAGAACTGATTGCCACCCCAACATCTTCCAAACTTTTCCTCTTCTCCTCAAAAATCCTCCTGTTTCTCTCCCTCCACACCTCCCAACATACAGCAAAGGAGATACAGCTCCATAAAAATTCTGCCCTAGGACCACCCTGAACCCTAGGAAAGAACCAAAAATCCCAGCCGTGTCTAATGCTGACAACATATCCACATTGAAGAGTTTGAAGTAGGACCAGATTGATTTCACAAAATTGCATTGAACCAACAGGTGCAGAATATTTTCCTCTTCAGTAAAACACAGCACACATCTGTTTGGAAACTGATAACCTCTTTTCTTTAATATGTCCTGTATTAAAATAGAGCCTCTAGCAATCAGCCAAGCAAAAGCTTCCACCCTAGGGGGAACAGGTTTCCCCCAAACACCTCTAATTGGTTCAGGCTCCTCCTGATTCCTAAACAAAGCAATAAACATAGATTTGATAGTGAACTTTCCATCCTTAGATTCTTTCCACCATCTGATATCTGAAGCCAAGGGGTCAATCTCCACTATCTGAAGCTTTGCCAGCACCTCCAAGCACTCGTCCAACTCCCAATCAAATAATGGTCTTCTAAAATCCGGGCTCTAAACCACAGAGCCATTAATTATTTCAAAGCAATCAGATATAGGCACTCCCTTCTTACACAGGTTATACAACCTTGGACATATCTCACACAACTTCCTAATCCCTGTCCAATCATCCTCCCAAAATCTTATACTGGTCCCACTCCCCACCCTCCAAGATAAGAAAGGAAGCACCAAGGAATTCAAACTCAGTGTCCCTTTCCACACGCTTACCCCATAAGAAGACATCACTTCCATTGTATCCCACCCAAAGTTCACCACCCCATACTTACAAGCCACCACTCTCCTCCAAAGGGCCTCCCTCTCCCTCAATCCCTCCCAAACCTCCACACCAACTTTCCCAACAAAGCTTTATTAAAGACTCCCACCCTTCTCACTCCTAAACCCCCATCTTTTTTAGGTTTACACACCACATCCCATTTGACCAACTATATAGGGTTGGCCACAAATCCTGTTTCGCCATTCCATTCTGTTCAGTGCCATATCCATTATCAAATTATGAGCCCCTTTTTTTTTTTGAAAAAAAAGTTAAAAAATTGTGTTAGATATCAAAACTATAAACACCCATGTAAAAAGAGATTCTATACAATCCATCCACAGGGCTTCAAATATGACAAAAAAGGTCTAGACAAAAAAGTAAGACTGTGCTCCCTACAAATATTTTTTTTTGCTGAGAGCCAGTTCCTAATCAGACCAACAGACAAGTTAATGACAACTTCTACCTAACTCTTTTTCTGCTCAAAAAGATGAGAGTTCCTTTCAGACCAAATCGCCCAAAAAGCTGCTAGAGGGATCACTGCCCAGGCTGTCCTGCCAATCTTGCCCAAAATAAGCTTCCTCCAGAGATCATCAGTATCACTAGAGAATCTCCACAACCACCGGCCAAGGAGAGATTGAAAAGCCTCACACTTAATCATTTCTTACTATTTCAACCCATGTTCTTTTTGGTCTACCCCAAGCTCTTCTAGCGCCCTCAACTTGTAATAGATCAATACTTCTTGCGGGTGCTGTAGATGGTCTTCTCTGTACTGACCAAACCATCTTAGTCTACTTTTCTTCATTTTATCACCTACTGGAGTTACTCCAAGGTTCCTTCAAATGAGTTCATTTCTGATCCTATCCTTCAAGTGTTATTCTTTGTATAAAATTTTCCCTTTTTTGGCCTGAGTGGTATACACCTTTCATCCTGCTCTAATTCCATGGGCAACTCCCTCCCTCCCTATCCTTCAAGTGTTCTTCTTTGTATAAAATTTTCCTTTTTTTTGGCCTGAGTAGTATACACCTTTGATCCTGCTCTAATCCCATGGGCAACTCCCTCCCTCCCTCTCTCTCTTATTGAATCAAGGTAACAGAAGAGGTCACATTGAGTCTCTTGGTCTCAAAGTGTACCCTGGTTTAAAAAAAAAAACTTCTTTTCTTATTAAATTTACATAATTAAAGTCAAACTAAGAAAGCATTGATGGAAATGAGCATGGCAAGGATGGTGAATTGGGTGAAGACTTTGCCCACTTTCACATACTTTGTTTTAATATTGTTAGGATTTAGCAAGTCGTTTCTGACTCCACAGCTAAAACAAGAGTAATTGTCCAATGACTGCTTCCCACTGAACCCAATTTCAAGATGAGCTTTGATAATTGCAGCCTAGACAACCTGGGTAGCTAAAGCATTGGTGGAGTTTTTGGAAGGCATGATGGGACTGTTATGGCACTCTTCTCAGGGCCCAATAGATATGGAGATTCCATTAGGGCAGAACACCAGGTGGTTCTGTAAGAACTAAGGTTGGGCAGAGTTCTTAACTAAGTATAGGAATATCATAGCAGAGGGGGATTGCAAGGTAGTAGTGGGTTGGTTAAGAAAAAAATGTGCAGGAACATTGAAATCTAGATTTCTGTTGAGGGAAGCCATATCATTGGCACAAGAATTGGTTGTTACTTTCCAGTGGAACCCAAGGTGTACTAATAGCATGGCTGATGCTTAAGCCAAACAAGAAGTAAATGAAACGCATTTATTTCAAGAAGTGGTTCTAGGAGGAGCCTGATGTCAAAACCATGCACTCATTACCATAAAATTTGATCAAACAAGCCAATTACTGCAGTTGAAATGCAAACACTAATACTATTCCTGAAAGACCAAGTACAGAAGAACAAATGATATACTGAAATAAAACCCTTACAAGCTCCTCCTCTTGTCGGCGGCGTAGATCAGATCTTTGTTGATGCCGTTCACGCAATAAGTTCTGCAGTCTATTGAGATCATTGCCAAGAAGAGCTTGTGCAAGTTCTGGATCAGTCTGTAAGTTGTATAAACACCAGTTACAGCAAAGACTTGTAAATCACAACAAAAATAAGGTTCGACAAAACAAAGGAAAGATGGTAGAATAAAGAAATCATGGAATTTTAACAAAATCTTCAAAATATTATAATACATTGGTTAAGATGAATAAAATTCATATAAGAATCTACCCTGAAAACTAAAGACAGCACATTAGATAAAATCCATGGAGGCTTTCTCACCCTTCTCCAACATTATTATAAATTGGAAGGTCATGGTGACATCTTTGACAAGGACTCTTCCTAACCTTCCTTGGATCCCTCCAAACTCTAATATTGTAAAATTAAACTTTGATGGGTGTTGTGACAGTTTGGATACTCCAGGATTCTCAGGAATAAGGGGAGCAATCAGAAAAGTGTGGGGTCATTTTGGCTCTGTATCCTGGACCTATCGGACACAAAGAATCGACTGAGGAAGAAATAGTGGCAGTTCTACTAGGACTGAGGCAAATCTCTTGAATATAGAGATTTAATGGTGGAAGGGGATTCCACACAGTGGTGGTCTGGTTAAAGAATAGAATGAGGTGGCTAATAATGGGTTAGCAAGATAAGGAGAAAACAGAAGCCAGTTGTATTGGGGTCTGATTTCCCCTGATGGGTGATTTGCATGGACTAGGCCAATATCTGGGGATTAGGCACATAGTTGCACATATACCATTCTCTTATTCATATTAGTAAAACTTTAACGGTTAGTGATCAAAATAAAATCTACCTTGACAATAATTATTTCTTCCCAGGACAAAAAATGGGGAAAAGTCAAAATAGGCTTGAGGTTGTGAATATTATTAAAAACACACTATACTTAAAAAGAATAAAAGGAAAAAGGGGGCCTTAACAGTCAACAATGAGAATAGACAGTAGTGTACAAGGGAGGTGGCAGTGCATAATTAGGCAAAGGGAGATCAGCATCTTTCAGAAAAAGCACTGAAGTACTTCTGTCAGCACCTCTTTTAATCCTAGTGTAACCATTCCTAAACAACTACTGTGTTCCATTGGTGTTAGCATTTCCAAGACGATAAAATGGAAAGTCCACTTCAACCTTACAGTTTCATTTTTATCTCCCAAGAAGATTCTGAAAAGGCTAAGGGGCTAAGCTTATGTTTGGTTAAAATTTTGCTTCAGAGAATCACTGTTTGAAGAATGAGTTCTGAGCCAAAATGGTTCTTTTGAAGTAAAATTTTTTAGCCCAGAAAAAGAATTAGTTCCAGCCTGAACAATTCTTATAGTGAGTTTTCAGCCCAGAAAAAGAATTAGTTCCAACAATTTTCATAAAACCAAACTTTCAGAATTAATTCTCTGACAACATTCCAAATGCAGCCTAAGTTGAAAGTCCTATTATATCTATTTTGAAGCTCAAGACACAAACTATGAAGCGGGAAAAAGAAAAAGAAAAAAAAAAGAACTATGACGAAATCCAGGGAGAACAAAGGGATTGACACTGTCTTGTGATGCATTTACTCCTCTTTTTGTTTTTGCCTCCCCTTTCTCAGGGAGCAACATAGAATTGCTAATATTAATCTATGGGACAATGGGCATGTCATACATACCATATTTTGATTTAAATTTCAAAATGGTTCTGTGGTGTGGACACCAAATTTCAGAAGACCTTTACTCGACTAGGAGCTAGAGGAATGTGTGGAGCTGCTGTCCAAATTGCAATCTTTGGAAATTAATCCATCAGTTGGTGATATCAGATGGTGGAAGGAATGTAAGGATGGAAAATTTACAGTCAAGTCAATGTACTCTAATTCTGATCAGAAATATGGTGGAAACTGATCCAATTCAGAGAGTGTGGGGGAAACCTGTGCCCTAAGAGTGGAAAGCCTTTGCATGGTTAATAGCCAGGGGGTGTATTCTGACTCAGGACATCATAAAGAGTCGAGGATTTCAATTTCCAAGCAGGTGTGCCCTATGCTTATCTGGAGAAGAAAACATTATGCATTTGTTCTAGGGTGCAGCTTCGTTTCCCCAATATGGTTCCACTTTTTCAAGCTGTTTAAAGTAGATCGGTGGTCAATCTCAGACCAGTCTGAAATCTTTGGACTTTGGCCAAGAGTTCAGGGTGGTCCTAAGGTCAAGCTGAGCTGCATTCCACTTGCGGTGTGTTGGGAAGTTTGTAAGGAAAGAAATAGAAGAATCTTCGAGAATAAGAAGAAAAGTTGGGAAGAGGTGGGTGGCTTGGATCAGTTCATCAATCATTGGTTGGGTGTTACCTCTACCAGATTTTCAAGGATTAAAAGAAGATTTTGGGGCAGACTTCTGGAGCTCTTTGAAAGCTTAATTTTCGGGGTTTCTGATGTATTTTGCATTTAAGCCTGTTTTATTGTTTTTTCTGGTTGTTTCTGGGGGTGACCTCTTGTCATCTTTTGAGCTGTAAACTCTTTTTAGTAATAATTTTTTTTTCTTTATTTATCTTAAAAAATATATTTTGATTTGAATTTCAGTTACCTATCAGGGAGCAACATAGAACTGATAAGTTGGGCAGGGTCGAAATCAAAACCAGTTCTAAACCCAAGAACCCAAAACTTCATCTGCTCTTCTCTCTGAAAATGATAATTATGCCAGCAGTTCAAATTTATTGAGGATTGACAGTATGCAAAGATAGGTCAGATTCAGGTCACACAACACTTGATCATGAGAGAATTATTACTTTTAATTAACCAGATAGCCATGATATTTACAGCTTAAGAGTGTAATTATATCCTCATTCCTAAGGGGAGGTTAACATCTTGTGCCTCCTTTTGGGCTGCTGACTGTACACTTTCTTCTCTTCTTAATAAAATTACCACTCATTTATCAAAACAAAATGATATTTACAGCTTAGATTGTGATTTAGTTCCAACAACCTCTCCAGGAGACGAATCCCACAATTTCTTTCCAACAGATTACCTCATTTGAGCCTATGATTGATTTGATCACTGTTTGAGTGGCTTTGTCAATGCCAACCAGAGAGCCACAGTCCATAGCTTCTTTTACCAAGCTTAATGTTGATGGTTGTTTGCTTAAGATCTTTGGTGCCTCTAATATTGGACATGCATTTAGAAACAGAGTCACAGAGGGAATGGGTGATTCTTGCCTATTTTAGCACAATGATAGTGGGAGATTCCAACAAAGTAGGGACTTTGTCTTTTCTACAAGGGATATCTTTCTCCACATTCAATGGACACTAAAAAATGGATGTTGCATCCATGTCAAACACTTCATATAAACTTTGTGTCCAAAAACTTCACCAAAGAGATGTCCTTATCATGTATGTGTTGCATAAGTTGATTCTTCTCAGGTTTTGGGTTTTCAGACATGAGAGATGGGGGATAATTCCCATGTTACCATTAGGTGGTTGAGAGACGAGTCAGATGGCCCATGGAGTTTAAGACAGTTTAATAGGGAGGCAAGAGTTTTGCATATAGAGTAAATATCTTCTCAAAATGAATTCCCAGATTGGAGACCTTGCTAAGAGATAGTTTCACCCGAGGAAGCATGGTGAAGGAATCATAGAATTGGGGCTCTTCTTAGCTTTTTTTTCCTTCTTTTTTCTGTTTTGGCTTTGTAATCTCTCCATGGTGACCTTAATGAGTTATGTTCTGCTTTTGTATCCCATCTTTTTCACTTTCCTTGGTTCCACTATTCAAATCATTGCTAAATATTTTATTTTTCCTTCTGAATGCTAGTTTAAACATGCTCTTTCCATGAAAAAAGATAAAAAGAAAGATAAAACTGTATTATACGAAAGTATTCATAAAAGTCAAAAATTCATCATTTGTAAATTAACCACATTAGTACAGCTCTTCTGAAAAAATCACAGCAGGATCACCACTTGGGGATCTCAAGTACCCGGTAGAAGATGTGGAGTTTTTTCAAAGTGGAAAGAAGGAGTTTCTGTTGGAGAACATGTCTCAACAGAAAGAGATTACAGTTAAGATTCGAGAGGGCAGGAGAGGTACAGTTTTGCTAGTGGGGGAAGCGGTGTTCTGGTTTCAGAGTTTCCTAGATGGAGCAGTGAATGTGAACTGGAGAATGGACTGGAAAGACACTCAGCTTTAGGCATAAAGACTACTTTGCAGCAAGAAGAAGGAACTCAAAGGTGGGTTTGTTTCGTTAGAAGAAAGGTTCGAGAAAGGAAAGAAGCAAATGATTATTATACGAGAAGGTAAGAATCAGGAAGGATCAAGGTAAGGCTAAAGGCGGAGGTGAGGTGGTTGGGTGCTAAAGAGGCGAGGTGTAAGCCTCGAGGCGGTTTGAGGTGTAAGCCTCAAATTAAAAAATTAAAAAATTATGAAAAAATAAATAATTGAAAGTTTACACAATTGTTTGTGACTTAATGTATGGTTCAACAATTGCTGATTGTTCAAATCAAGTTGAACATGCCAAAATTTGTATAAAAAATAACCCAAGGATAAATCAAGAAAAAATAGGAAACATTCAAATGAGAATAACAAATCTGTAGTCAAATTAATAAATAACAATATCATGTTCATTGTATGCAACATGTATCATCACAGCACTTATCATGTTCATTGAAATAACAAATTAATAAATAAGCAAAAAACAAATTAACAATATAACAAATTAATATTGATCCAGATTCAATATATTTCTGGAATGCATTTCAGTTCAGGAAATATTGAAATGCATTTAATATTGAAACTGGATTCATACAGGAGATGGAGGAGGAGGAGGACCTGTACCTCTGTACGCACGATTCGATTTGTCTTCCTCCCTCCAATATTCTTGATCTTGAATCTTGAGTTTGGTCTGTGAGAACTGAGAAGTCTTCTTGAAATCTTGAGTTCGGTTGAACAAAAAAAAGGGAATAGCAGTTTTGGTCGATGGAAACCCAAACTATATGGAGAAGCAAAAGGAATCGAAGATAAGTTCAATTGTAAGAACCCTGTGACAAGTGTTTTATTCACATCGGAGCCAAGAATCAGACTATATGGAGAGAAGGGGGACTGGGAGCAAAAGCTAGTGGTTATGGCAAGAGAAGAAGTGAAGAACTGGACAAGAATCTCAGAAGACATGACAAAAGAGTAAGGGTTCAAGAATAAACAGTTCTCATACCTTTCAATGAGAGGAAGGCTATTCTGGAGGCAGGAAAGACAGGTGGATTGTGAGACAGTAGACACGAAAGATGAGACTGTGACGATCAGGAAATGGTTCCTGTCTTGCAACTATCTGGAGTTAAACAATGGCTGTTTTCATTTGAGCCTGCTGGGCCTGCCTTCCAATCTTTGGCAGGGAGAAATCCTTCAGCAGATAGCGACAGCAATGGAAGGTGTGCTGCTTTCATTCAACAAACTTGGTCTGAGGGCACTATGCCTAAAGATTGCTGGAGTCAAGTCGGAGATGATACCAAGGTCCTTCATGCTGCACACCGGAGGCCCATGGAACAGGGTGTGGGTGGCTTCAGAAGTGGAAGCGGTGCTCTGGTTTGGGAGGATGAAGGAGGGTGATGACATGGTAGGTCGGGTTACAAGTGGCAAGGTATGGGTAACTGACCTCTCACAGGTGGGCAGTGACATGGAGGCTGGAAAGGATGCTGGGAAGAAGTAGGGTGAGACGCTTAAAATTCCAGACTTGAATACAGAAGGGGGAATAAATGAGGTTAATGAAGAAAGAGGCTCGCACAGGGAAAGAGGATTGCACGGGGAAACAGCATTGAAGGGGAGGGAGGGAAGCTATCGAGACGAAATGAAGAAATTCAGATGGTTAACACAACAGA
Organism: Nelumbo nucifera; assembly: GCF_055504915.1. Lineage (NCBI taxonomy): Eukaryota > Viridiplantae > Streptophyta > Magnoliopsida > Proteales > Nelumbonaceae > Nelumbo > Nelumbo nucifera. The sequence goes on from NC_142649.1 coordinate 60,274,395, forward strand.
TGAGCTTGATTATACAATGGGTGGAGAGGTAGGCGAATGCTATGGCTGATTCTTTAGCTAAGCAAGGGGTAACTAGGGATCATTTGTTTTGGGCTCAATTGTAATTTTTGTGCTGTCTTTTCTTTATGAGTGAGGCTGCATCTTGTGCCTCTATTGGGGAAGCTTGTAACAGTTGTTTATCTCTACTGTTTTAATGAAATTTAAAGAATCTTTAAATTATAAAAAAAAAAAAAACAGCATTGAAGGAGAATGAATCGACGAGTGGGTGGGGTCCACCATACAAAGAGAATGGTTAGCCAGCGGTTCAAAAGAATAGATCAGCTGAGGTTACAAACTCACGTGATTACCTTATTAATCACTTGAAACTTGGGCCTTTGATAAATTCGAGCGATGAGGCCTGCTCAAATTTAGTTGCCATTCCTGCTGTGTCTCCCCTACTATATTACATGATGGGACTTACGGGGATTCAGCGAGAACAGATGAACCCCTTCCAGGAATCGATGGTGAGGTAAAGAAGCGTGATGCACAACACTCGTCGGTTTTCTCTGAATAGGGTACTCAACTGAAGTTTTTGTCCTGCCCAATAGAAAGGTCGAATGAAGGCTACATCAATGTTGAGTTCAATGGCAAAAAGGAGAATCAGTTCAGAAGGAAGGAATCAACAAGAAAAAGTATCCTGGATTCATCAGACCAATTTTTAAAAGGAGTGAAACGACAGTAAGAAGGAATTCGCATGAGGCTAGAGAAAGATGGATCTGGGTGATCGCCAGGTATGACAAAAAAGGTAGGAAGAGGATTGTAGGTGGACCACAAGAGGCTCCCAACGACTACTTTTCTTCTCCTGTGAATGGTGATGCAGGAATTCTGTCTCAGGTTACAGGGATCCCGAAGGGATCCAAGGTTCCTCCAAATCTGCAATTACATGTTTGATGCCCCTAGTGGTTGGGGGTGAAGTAGGAAAACCAGATCCGAAGTTTTCAGATGAGCTGGCCTCAGCAGAAGCAGAGAGGGTGGAAGGGAGGGATGAGGCAGCTCAGAGGAGAGATAACGCCAATGTCGAGATGGAAAGTGAAGGTGCGGTTGGAGGAAAGGGAGTTTCAAATGGTGAGGAACTCCCTAAAGGGCAGGGTGCACTATGTCAAGGATCATTTGCATTTTGAAGAAATAAAGATTGGTAGGTTGGGTGTCAACTTAGGCCGAAGGAGCAAACTTGAGGAGGAGGAGGAGGAACAGACCAACGGGATAATTAACAAGAAATTAAGTAATTTGAGAAACCATAACATTGTACATGTGACAAAGATTTTTTCTAGGCTCAAAATCAGCCTAGTGGGGGCAGGACCTACAAAAAATACAAATGGGTGTATAGAAGGAAGAGAGTGAGAAGTAAGGGGATATCTGGTTCAGACCATGGAGAGGCAACGAAGCAAGTTCAGGCTTCAACTCCCCATTCGACGGAGGAACATCAGGAGAACGAGTTAAGAGGTACTGTAATTGACCCAGGTGAGAACAAGTTGCAGAAGGGTAGTAATACTATTGACAGAGAATCAAGTGATTAAGCTCTTCAGAAATTGGTGGATAGAGAGGTTAAAATTGGGAAAAGCCTGGGTCTGTTTTTCTGGGGTGGGGAGGAGTTTGCCAGGAGAGCCTTTGAGAAATTCAGGAAAAGAAAAAAGGAAGAGTTATTGAAGAAAAAATTACTTTCCAAAGGAAACAAGGTCTGGGATGAGGATGTCTCGGACCAGGAGGATGATGTTCTCACGGATTTAAACTGAAGGGTGGTGTTTCAGGAAAGGGTTTTGATTGGGTCAGCTGTCGGGCCAATGTTTTTGATTTCTTTGGGGATTTGCTTTGGGTCGATTTCGGGTTTTATCTTGGGTTGGATGGGTTTTCAAGCCTGTAATCTGTGGGGTATTTGGTTCTTTATTCTTCAAAGAAAAAGTAATGTAAAAAGTTCTCTCTCAAAAAAAAAGTATGGGTTAGGTGGAAGCATATCCAGCCCATCCAGGATTAATTGACATTGTATATTTTACATTTCTATCTTGAATTAATAGCAATTTTAACAATCAAAAATATTAATCACATCTAAATAATAATTCATCAAAAAAAATCACATCTAACTAATATGAATTTAGATTCTAATCAATTGGAAGATACTGATTAATTAAAACTGACAGCAGAGTTTCATGATCATTAAATAGACAAGAAGATAAGAGAACAAGGTAATGCAGTCTACCTGAAGAAGTTGGGCCATCATATTAGAATCACGCCTCACATGCTGTTGGAAGGCTCCAGGGTTCACAGCAGATCCATCTGGATTAAAGCTAAGATCATTGCCGGGCATACTGAGATCACTCAAGGAGAAAAAAAAAAATTAGCATAGGGCAGTTTATCAATGCAATGAAATGATGGCTAATCGTTAAACCTCCCTAAACAACGCAGTGAACCGATTACTAGACAAATACACACACACACACACACAATATATATATATAAGATATTAATGCAGTATCATATTTAAGTCAATAAAGACAGAAAAATATGCAATAAAAGAATGATATAAAAGATGTAATTTACTGTCTCTTTTGCAAACAAAAAAAAAAAAAAGAAAAGTAAGATACATTGAGATAGGGAGTGGTAGTCTTTCTTTTCAGGAAAAAAAACAATGCAATTTGAATTATTTACTGTGATCCCCCTGTTTGTGCCTTTGTGGTAATTCCATACCGGCACATAATTGATCGCAAGAATAACTAAAAGAATTTTTTTTTTTGATAATTGAATAACTAAAAGAATTCTTTCACCGTTATTCTTTATCTTATGCCTTGTCTGTATTCTATATATCATCACCCAACCATGTATCATCAGAAATGTTAAAATGTTTAACGCAAATAATGTGCATATAACAAAATAAAGACATGCAAATAGAACTTTAAAATAGTTTTGTGGTTGACTAGGTTGGCTATTCTGACCAGTTTTCAGTCAATCTAGTCGATCTAGTTGATGCTTAGCCCTAGGTGACTGCATCATAGGCACCACCACCAACTAGTTAGTGATGTATTTGGTATGATCCTCAGCTGGCTAATCACTGACTAGTTGACATTAATAGCACTAGACTAGACCAGCAAGATGTGTGAGTTATAATATTCTCTTTCTTCTTACAAGAAGGAACCTATTTCAAAATTTTGTTTGTCATCTGCCAATGGGGATGGTTGGGACTTTGGTTTTAGAAGGGGTATTAGGGATGGGCAATGCTCCTCTGTGGTTGAGTTGTAATCTAAACTTGGGAGTGTGTTCCTGGATCACTCTTGTGGGGATAGTCGTATTTGGCCAGCCACTCCTGGTATACCAGAACTTCCTAAGATTAAGGCATTCTTTTGGGAAGTGGTGCTAGGTAAAATTAACACCTCTGCTATGCTTCAAAAAAGAAAGACCAAGTTGGTGTCTCTCGCCCCACTTCTGTATCCATTGCAAAGCTAGTGGTGAGCCTATCTCCCATTTACTAATCTTCTGTTCTTTCATGAAATTATTGGGTGTTCTTTTGCTCTCTCTTTGGTTGAAGGTAGGGTCCTCCTCAAGATGTCGCCAGCTTATTCAACCCCAGGTTTCTTAGAGAACCTAAAAAGAGAGGTAGAATTAGGTGGAGGGCCACTAGAGCTGCAATAGTTTAGACTTTATGGGAGAGAGAAGTACTAGAATCTTCAAAGAGCTTAACAAAACAAAGGAGCCAATCATAGAAAGTATTTTTGAAAGGTGTTCACTGGGTAAAAACAATGAAGATCTTCAAGGAATACACAGTGGATGACTTTCTGAGAGCTTGGGGAGTGGTTGCAGCTTCTTCTTCAGTGTGCAATCAAATACATGAATAATGGAGGCATCCAATTAACAATAGGATCAAGCTGAATTTTGACGGAAGCTCTCAATTCAGGTCCCTCTAGAATAGGAGGTGTATTTAGGGATGGCAATTGTTCGATTATGGCCATGTATTCGGGTCCAATAGGGACTGGAGACTCCCTAAATGCAGAAATTACAGCACTGTATAAGGCTAGCTAAGCAGTTAGAACACAGATAGGTGGAGGTAGAAGGGGACTCAAAATTGATGATATCACGACTTCAAAGCAGAAACTGAGCGTGGACTCACATACAAGCTTTAAGGGAGATTGGATGCATTGCCAGGAAACTTGAAGCTACCTTTTCTTGGGTCAGAGGATCTGCAAATGGCTTGGCAAACTTATTAGCCAAGCAAGGGGTTGCCAGGGACCAATTGTTCTGGGCTGTGATGTATCATATTCATCGGCTCCAGGATGTAATTGCCTGGATTATAATTATGCTTTATTATTATTAATGATATGTTTTTATAATTGTTATTATTAATGAAATGTTTCTGTTGTTGATTAAAAAAGAAAGATGTGTGAGTTATAATAGAAAAGTGGGGGAAAGGAGAAAAAAGAAAGATGTTCACCATACATGCTATATATAAAAAAAAGGGAATAGAAATAAGAATAAAATAAATAAAACCAACATAAGAAGCTTCAAATGTCACAAGAAGCAATACCCCCTCCTTCTGAATCTCTGAAGACCCCTCCCAACCCAGCCGCTGTCTGATTGCCAGTAACTCCCATCAAAGTTAAGTTTAACAAAGTTGGCTGCTGATTGTCTCCACACCGTGATCACTATTTCCTTGTTTTTAACCAACAATGTCACTTCCTTCCACTTTCTCAAAAAATGTCATTTAGAGAGAAATTTTGGAAATCCTCCATACTCTTAACCCAACGGACAACTTTTATTTTTACTGTGTCCATGATTTCCATTTCTGCTCTACTCTTATCCTTGAAGATCCTCTCATTTCTTTCTACCCAAATAGTCCATATCAAGGCGGATCTCACAGCTTTCCACATCATTGTCCCTCTTTTCTTGGCTATCCCAAGAAGTTTGGATCAAAGAAAGAGCCTGAATTTTAGGAGGGATTGGCTTGCTCCAAAACTCTCACCTGGAATGACACCCTTGAGGTAGAAAGCTGAATCAAGAAATTCAAGAAGGAAGTACAAGTGAAAAAGCCTTCTGAGGAGATAGACCATACCCTGTTACCCTCAACATATTGATCCAAAAAATAGAGTCAAGTCTGGCCAAAAGAAGGATAAGAGTAAGGGTGCCCACGAGCCGAGCTCAGCTCAGTTTAAACTGAGCTTCGAGCTGAACTCAAGCCTGATATATAGGCTTGTTTGCTAATCGAGCCAAACTCAAGCCCAGTGAAGATCGGCTCATGAGGCTCGCAAGCCTAATCGAGCCTAGTATAATAAATAAATATTTTTTTATTATATACATACATACATACATATAAATATATATAATAAATCATTTTTATTATATATAATGATATTTTATATATAATATTTTTATTTTTTATGTATAATAGTAAATAATTTTTATAATCCTTATTTTTTTGAGTGTAAAATAAAAATAATTTTATATGTATATTTTTTTATTTTTTATATGTATAATAATAAATATTTTTTATAATTCTTAATTTTTTGTATATAAAATAAAAAATATATATGTATAATTTTATTTTTTAGAAAACAATTGGCTTGCAGACGAGCTCAAGCTGAGCCAAGCCAAGCTCGAACTTGCGAGCTTTGAATCTAGCCAAGCTCGAGCTCAAGTCTCTAGCTCGAATCGAACTCGAGCTCGAGCTCGAGCCTAACACAATTTCAGCGAGTTGAGCTCGAATGGCCAAGTATTCAGCTCATCTTGGCTCGAATCCACCCCTAGATAAGGGATTCACACTCCAATTCCCTAAGACACCTTCTAAAACCAAAATCCCAATTTAAGCCCGAGGCAAAGAAGATCACAAACTTAGAAATGGGTTCACTTTTGTAATTGGACGGTGCGTAAAGTTCAAAAAATTGGACCTTTAGTGGCTGAATACCAATCCAAAGGTCCTCCCAAAATAAGACTCTTAGCCCATTGCCCACATCATACCGAATGAGGTTAATAAACAAAGGATATACCACATAAATTGTTTTCCAGGGAGAAAAGGAATTTGCATTGGGAGCTACCTTTGCATACCAATATTATCCACCCATACATGTATGCTTTCAATAACCTTGTGCCAGAGCCTATTTCTCTCTAGAGGAAACCTCCACAACCACTTTCCTAAGAGAGCTAAATTCTTCTAGATTATGTTACCTAACCCCACCCCACCCTTCTATTTAGGTCTACTAACATGTTCCCATTTCACCAAGTGATCTTTCTTTCCATCCCCCGATTCCCACAAGAAATCTAGCATTAACTTTTCTATCTTCCCAACAATTTTGACAGGAATGCGAAAAATGGTTAAGAAGAAGATGGGAAGATTGGCCAAAGTGACTTTGATCAAAGTAATCCTTCCACCCAAAGAAATGTAGTTCCTCTTCCAAAAACTCTCAAATCTTAGGTTCCACCCAGGGGAAGTCCTAGATACTCCAAAGTCCAATTCTTGACTTCACAACCTAAAGACCTCTGCTATACTAAGGACTTCCCCATCTTGCAAGTCCAGCCCACCAGACAACTTTTCCCCAAGTTGATCCTTAAATTAGAAAGCTTCTCAAAGGATCTTACCAAATCTGTAAGATTCCTAAGGGTCTTAGGACTAGTCTCCTCACAAAATAGTATTATGTCATCTACAAATTGCAAGTGGGTAACTATAATATCATTCCTTCCCACCTCCAACCTCTAATTAAACCATTCAAATCCGCCTTTGTGATCATTCCACTCAGGACCTCTGCAATCAAGGTGAAAATAAAGGGGGATAAGGGGTCACCCTGTCTCAATCCTCTTTGAGCTAGTAAAAAAACTCTAGCAAACCCAATGATCAGAATTGAATATTGCATTGAGCTCAAGCATCCCTTAATCCACCACCTCCATCTTTCCCCAAAACCGGCTTTCTCCATAACTTCAAGAAGGAAGGACCAATCCACCAAATCATAAGCCTTTTCCAAATCCAGCTTACTAATAAAACCTTTCCCACCTTTTTTCTTCTCTACTACCCATTCATTAACCACTAAAATCTGGTGAACAATTTGTCTACCTTCAACAAAAGCTCCTTGGGATTGTTGAAAAAGAATTATGTACAACAGTGATTACATCCCCCATATGTTGGACTAGTCCAGCTACCAACCACAAATTTATCCTTTTGCTTACACCATTACAGACTAACCCCCACTCCTAGAATAGTTGTCCCCTGTTTACCCCTTGCTTAGCTATAGACCATATTATCAGCCACATGAGTAGCTAACCTTTGGACCCATGAGAAAGTAGGTTCCAGCTCTCCTTGATTAATGCTTAATTTCCCTCATTATATGTCATGAACCTTGGTAGTCAGTTCTTAGCCATACTGCTACTACCTTGGAATCCCCCTCCACCACCAAGTTCCTAAGATTGAGAGGTTACCCAACCTTTTAACCCCTATAGTGCTGCTAACAATCTAGCTCTTGTTGAGTATCCTACTTCAATAGGACCTAAATATGGATAATATGGTTCCAGCACTCCTCCTAAATACACCTCCAACACTAGAGTTCCCTGGGTTACCTACACTAAAGCTGTCAAAATTTAGCTTGACTATTTTGAGGATGGCCTTTTTTTGAGGTCCTTAAGGTTTGTTTTTGTACAGCTTCTCATTGTACAAAGGACCTGTTGATTAATATAATTATACTTTACCTTTGCTCAAAAAAAAAAAAAAAAAAAAAGCTTGACTTGGTAGAGAGGTTGAGGGGTACCAAACCATTTGGATGAGGGTTCTAGCTGATGACAAATGGGTCTCTCTTTTCTTTTATTTTTTTTTGGCTTGCTTTGATATTATGGTTGATGTTGAGATTTTTTTTTTTTTGATAAATGGTTGATCTTGAGAGTGTTACCTGTAAACTTTCATTGTTCCGATCATAACTTTTTTCCTTCCAATAAGTTCTCCTTTTATTTTATTATTAAAACAAAACTTAGAGAACAAGTTGATTGGTAAATTATTTAATATACCAAGGTATAATGCAATTATACAAACATGAAACTTCAAAACAGGATTTAAGGTTGAGGTTCCTATGTGGCAAACACAATCAAGTGTCATCATAAACCTTGAGTGATGGTACATGCATTAACAATCATAACCATAGTTTTTTGTTTGAAGAGTAAACTAGAAATTTTATTAAAAGAAAAAGATCGATTACATGTAGTAGGGTGACAAGATGGCACCTAACTAACAAAACAGAGCAAAACTGAACTAGGTACAGTCCAACACTAAGACCGGTACAGATACATCATTGAATCTCAAGCAAACACCAGAAATTTTCCCCCAAATATGATCTGTTTACTTGATCGAAATCTGGTAACACCCAAACCCAATCTGCAATTAGCTTCCCAACCAGAGCCACCAGAACTTCTGTGTTCTTGAGTTTGTCTTCAAAAATCCTTCTGTTCCTTTCGTTCCATAGTGTCCAGCACACAGCAAATGGGAATGCAGCTCCAAACTACCCCTGCTTTCCTACCTCCCCCAATTCTTGGCCAGGTGGAGAAAATTTCTGCTGCAGATCTTGGCTGAATCGTACTTTTCCCAAATAAAAAAGTGTAACAACTCCAAATTATTCTTGCAGTCTTGCAGGTAGAAAATAAGTGCAGAACAGATTCTTCATCTGCACTACACATGACACAAAAGTTTGCCATATGAAAACCCTCTGCTCTTCAGATGATCAGATGTTAAGATGCTGTCCATGGCAACCAGCCAAGCAAAAGCTTCCACTCTAGGTGGAATGGGGTTCCCCCAGATTCCACCCTTATAATCTGATCCCTGCTGGTCCTTTAACATAGCTAGATAGAAAGATTTCACTGAGAAAACCCCATTCTTGCACTCTTTCCACCACAAACCATCCCTTGAGGAAGTGGGTACCTCCACTTTCTGAAGCAAGTTCAACAACTGAACACATTCTTCTATATCCTGGTCTAGCTAGGGTCTTCTGAATTTGAGACACCATACAACCTTTTCTCTGCACACTTCAAAGCATTGATCAATTCTTATCTGGTGTTCAGACAGCCTATAATGTTTCAGGCACACTTCGCAAAGCTTCCCTACTTCACACCACTCATCTTCCCAGAATCAAATTCTTGCCCCATCTCCCACCTTAAATCTGACTACATCTTTAAACTCTTGATTGAACAACATGATCCCCTTCCAAACACTCACTCTGTAAGAGTTGGAGACCTCCCTTGACTCCCACCCAAACCTCACCAACCCATATTTTCCTGCTACAACCCTTCTCCAAAGGGACTCCCTTTCCTTTTCCAACCCAAACCTCCACAGCCACTTTCCCAGCAAGGCCTTATTGAAAGTTTTAACTCATCTAATACCCAAGCCACCATGTTTTTTTGGCCTACACACTATATCCCATTTCACCAAATGAAACTTCCTTGCACCACCAACTCCTTCCCAGATAAAGTCCCTCCGAATCTTTTCAATTTTTTCTGCCACCTTTGCTGGAACCTTCAGAAGAGATAGATAATAAGTCCACAGACTTGAGAGAACACTTCTCACCAGTGTAATTCTTCCAGTCTTCCCAGCAGAGATAGGTATTTGGCTTTTCATCTCTCTAGCCTTTTCTCTACTCGTTCAATCACTGGCCTCCAAATCCCTGCTTCATTAGTTCTGGATCCTACCGGAAGTCCTAAATATAGGAAAGGTAGATCACCTGTTTGGCATTCAAAAACCGCAGCAAGATGGTCCAGCTCCTCCTTCCTTACCTCCCCTCCCCTATCCCAATTATCATACTCTTACCTAGGTTAACTTTCAGACCTGTAAGCGTCTCGGAATTTGCTAAAATAGCTCTCAGATTCAGCACCAGTTCCTCAGAGGCAACAATAGTTGATGTAGTGGAAAGTTAGGCATATTGTATAACTAGAAGCCGCAGCAGAGAAGTTCTTTAATAAGTGTTGAAGATTGAGTTTCTTAAAAGCAAAACAATGAGGAAAAATTGTAAAAGTTGCTAATCCAAGGAAAAGAGCACTTTTCGTAAGAAACTTAAAAGGCAAAAGGCTAATCCCATCAGGTCGCAACTAGAAAAAGGACTGCTAATAATGCTACACATAAAGTCTAGTTCATCAACTCCAAGCCTTATCCCAACTATATGGACCTGGCATCATGAATCCTGTTTTGCCATTCTGTTCTTTTTTGAGCATGAAAAGACAAATCAGGATCTATGATCATTTAAGTTTGGCATAGACAGAAGCATCATCAGAAAGGAGGCAAGAAAAAATTGTGCACAGAGCTCTAATCTGTTCATTGCATTCTAATATTGTATAAGTTTTTTTTTTTATTTCAATGTTAATACTGAACTAATTTTCTTTCCCTTGTACAATGTAGTTAAAGTGTCAATTAGGCATGTTGTATACTATAGATAAAATTCTATTGGGCAAAAAAAGTAATTATTCCCACCTTTTATATATTGACATTTAGTGAATGTAATGTATGTTGAATCAATATGAGTGTTTTAGACCTAAACTTAGCACTATTAATCCCTTTGTGCACTGTGGGCATTTTACTTTGAGACAGGTTGGTTATTCAAAAATCTTCTTATTCTTTTCTGAAAATAAGGTGCTCTATAGTTGTCATTAGATTGTTTAGTGGTTTACTTCATAGTTTTGAATTAACATGTAGTTACATAATACTTTATGTATTATTATATATACATTACAGGATATATCTCTTTATTTAATGACACCTTGGCAACCTAGTTGTCACCTACACACCAACTCACTTCGCCAGTTAAAAAGACCCACTTGCCTTAACCACAGTGCCATGGGTCTGTAACACAAAAGGTAAAACCAGTACTTTTTCTCTCCATCTATTTATTTGATATAGAAGATAAATGATTTAGGCTCAGTTTGGAAAGAATACAAATACAAATATGTACAGTGCAAATACATACAAAATACAAGGCTTTGTGCTCTACATATTTGTATTTGTACTCCTTCCAAACTGAGCCTTAAAGACCGTTATGGTAAAACTTGGGCTCACAAGAATGACAAGTGTGTTTGAGTAATGCAATCACAGTAATCTATAGTGCTTTGGATGAGCTTAATACATGATAGAGTGGAAGAATATGAGGAATTACAATTTAACATGGATAAAACCCTATATAGTCGAGTTGAAAAATAAGAATCAACCTCATATAGTTGGGACTTGGGATAGGACTTTTTTGATTGAGTTGAGTAGATGGATTTGTGGTTTTTGTATTTGTACTGGACTGCCAGTGATCTAATGATAATTGGAAAAAAAAAAAGGAGAAGAAAAAACTAAAACAAGAGAGTTGAGGTCATTAATCAAGACTAAGAACTGTTTGATAAAAAGAAATGGAACCAAGCCATGTAAAACGGTGGTTATATTGAAGTCGTAGGTATAATCTAGTCAGACTATATAAGCCTTTGGCAGGTAAGATCAACCATGAGTACTTAAACCAATGATGATCAAAAAAAATGAGTACATAAACCAAGTTATATACCTGAGCCCAATGCAACCCACACACAAAAAAAATGAAAGTGTAATCCAAACGAAGACTTCTATCGGAGATTACGGATTTGACCTCAAGCATCCATCAATCTAAGTGACGTTATAACTTATAGGGTAATGCCAATTGCCAATGTAATTTGCAGATGTTTGTCAGTGGGAAAGTAAATCGTGCTAAGAGATACCTAGAGGAGGCACGAGATATCATCATCACTAAATCCCCATCTCTAACACCAAGGGAACTTAACCGATCAGAATTCCTGATCTCACTTCCATTGAAGAGCAATTGCTGCTGTTGAAGTGACACACGGGTCTGTAGAGATAAAAAGCAAGAATCGGGAAAAAAGGAAATTAAAAGAAATAAAAAAATAGAAAACAGTTAAAAAGAAAAGGGGCTATCGACTATTTATGTCTTCTCACCTCCACTTCAAGCAGTGCTTTCACGTTTTCAACCTGTTAATGCACAGCCCAAAGCAAATAATAGAAGAATATAAGAAAAACATACTTCATACTTCGAGATGGAACAACCTAGCTCGATTGCAAAATAATTAAATGTATGAAATACAGTAGAATGTAAGAAACAGTAAGGTTTGGGATAAGAAATGGGTGTTACAGATTCATCTGGATCAACGTCTAATGTGATGAACTGTTCGTCGGCGGTCATTACAGTGATCTTCATCTTCTCAGATTGGAAAATAATTTGGACCTCTTTCAAGAAATTTTCCAAAAATTGTCTTCAATTTTGTTGACCAGAGCCAGAATGAGTTTTTCCCCCCTTACTCGCGCATTGATTCCTTTGAACGACAGAAGCGGAAGCCGAAAGGGGGGTTAGCTCGCCAGTGTCACGACGGCTTTTCGATTGTACGAATTCCCCACCAGTCAACCACCAAAACTCGGCCCAAAATCGAGCCAGTCAAGTCCACTGTCCACGGACCACGGTTGAGTTCAAGGTCTGTATTAGATGGGCCATAACGGTCCAAGATTGCCAAGCCGGCCCATAAACCCATCTACCGTGCCGATCAATCGTTTAGAGGTTCGGGACTCGGGAGAGGACCGTTTTCTAACGGGAGACCGGATTTTCTCCTCACACACTTACACGCACATCACCATGCATTGATAACATCTCCCGCATTTATTAATTATTATTGACGGGAGATGTTCTTAATGCACGGTGGATGTGCACGTGAGACGCCCATTCGCGAAGAGCAGATCCCGTCTCTTCTAACGGTGCCCGCTGCCGTTTAGGAGAGCTGAGCTGAACATTCTGCCAATCTGGTTCAACAGCTTTGACCGCTCTTCATAAACTGACTAGAAAGGCTGGTACGGGTGTTTATTATCCGGTTCAAACGGCAAAACCGAACCAAATCAAATTAAATTTGCGGTTTGATTTGATCTGCATTGAAAAACAGTTTGGTTTGATTTGCTATTTTATTAAATTACGGTTTACAATTTCAGTTTGGTTTATTGGATTTTATAAATCAAACCAAAGGTTGATAAAAATATACAATATCAATACATAATTACGTAAGTATAATGTATAAGCATATAATATTATATAAAATATATATAAACCAAATGTATAAAATTATAAATATGTAATTTATTGATTTGGTTTGAGGTCTTCTCTAAATCGCACTAAACTGGACCATAAACACCCGTAGAGGAGTGAACGGCCCAAAAAAATGATCGATTTGACAACTGATTTGGACTCTCCGATTTTGTCATTGATCATAACTAGACATGTTCATGGGCCGGGCCGGGCCAGGCTTTTCCTCATCATTAATGGAAATACGCTAGGCCCGAGCCCGAGCCCGGCCCTGATAAAAAGCTCGAAACCTGATCTAATAAAAAAAATTACAATTTTCCCTATTCAAATTAAAATTAAAAATTCAGATGGTTTTTTTTTCCTATTTAAATGAACAATGGGCCTATAAGATGGTTTTTTTCCCTTTCTTTTACGTTTTAAAACACAGTTTTACGTTCTTAAATCAAAAATTTTATTCAAATGGACATGATCACATAACCCATTTTAAGTCTAATTTTAGGTCGGACCGAGCTATTTTGACAAAACCCGAGCCCGGCTCGAATTTATTACAAGCCGGGCTTTTTGGCCCGAGTTTAAGCCTACAGGCCTATAATGTTCAAACCCGTTCGGGGGCCGAACTGGCCCATGAACAGGTCTAATCATAAAGGTTGTCCATGTCAAAAAGCTATAAATTGTTGCACTTCAGCCCCTCCAAATAGGGTTTTAGGGCTGACCTTAACATTCAATTAAGCTTGTCGTGCTGCTTTAGGGCACTCCAAATAAACTATATAAAGAAGCTGAAGCACACGACCCAAAAAATGATCGACTGCTTGAAGCAAAGAATTCCCAACACTTAACATAGGCTTCAACCACAAGTATTAACTAGCAAATAAATCAGGTTTGCCATCCAATCTAGTTCGGGTTAAACCAATATTCATCCCATTGAATTGAACCAATCCAATCTAAATCAGGTTTACTTTTGTTTCAGGCTTTTAACATTGTATTATTTGTACAAGTGAAGCTTCATCTTGTTACATCCTTCTGCAATACCTATCTTTTTTTTAGTAGATTGTGAATATGGTTTCTTGCATTATTGAAAATACTATAGACTAAAAACAATGACTATTGAGCTTTGTACTGAGTAAAGGTCAATAGGAAAGATAGGGTAGAAATGCCATAAATAAGATTCTACATAAATGAAATCATAGATATTAAATGAATAGACATAGAACCTATATCAATTAAGTTTATGTCATGAGAATGTGATTATTACATATGCAACACAAGAGAGTTTACCATTGCAAGCTGAGAATAGATTATAAGTGGATCAAAGGAGAGTAACAAAGTCTATTAACAAAGCAAATGTTGATGGTTTGTTGTTGTATGTTTATCATAAGATGGCCCAGAGATAGTGGAAATGATAGGCTCCTAAGAGTTGAGAGTTAAACTTTGTTTAAGACTAAGGGCCTTTCTTGTAGATTTCTACATAAGGATATTATATACCTTGCATTTTTTTTTTCATGAAGCAAATATAGCATGTAGTTTGTTCCTACACTGAGTCATCTTATATATATCTATTAATAGGAAATGGGTGCTCTCTCCGTGCAGGAAATGGAATCTACTCGTGCGAGTAGATCCCACGTGAGAGCAACCTAGATCTGTAGTAAGGGCAGTATTTCCCTTTAATTACTGTCATTACCGATTATAAATAATTATTGTGATTATAAATAACAGTAATTACTGATTATTAAAATAATTAATTATGTTAATTTAATAATTACCGATTATTACAGCAATTTAATAAATATATAATTAGTGATTATAATTAATAATTACTGTTATTATGAATATTGTTAATAACTAGATATTTACTTTAATTTTACTTTAAATTAAAATTATAAATACTATTAATAAATTTAGAAACACGATTTTAATAACTACTGCTTATTATAGTAATTTAATAAATATATAATTAGTGATTATAATAAATAACTATTGTTATTATAAATATCATTAATAAATATATATTTACTCTAAATAAAAATTATAAATATTATTATTATTAAATATTGTTAATAAATTTATTAATTATTGTTATATTAAAAATAATTAAAAATGTTATCAAAAGTGTTGTTATTGATTATTTAATAAAATATTATAATTATTGACTATTACTAATAAATATTGTTAATTTAATTCAATTTTGGTAATTATTAATTTAATGAATATTGTTAATAAATCCTATTCAGAAATTTAATAATTATTGTTATATTAAAAATAACTAAACAATATTAATAAAACTATCATTAATGATTATTTAATAAAATATTATAATTACTTACTATTATTGATAAATGTTGTTAATAACACTCTGACAACCGACGATTCGACCGTCTAGTTCGAACGGATGGACCATTCTGACAACAAAAATTATAAGCAAAAAATTACAAAATTGTTCCGGCCTCCGGTTTTCGAGTCGACGGTTTGAACAGAGGGTCTGTTTTGACAAAAAAAATTATAGGCAAAAAATTGAGTGCGTGAGGTCCATTAAGTAGTATCATACGTGTTATGTTATTCGAGCGTGTGACCCATATGACCCGAAAACGGAACCGTTTTGGCCACCGGTTTTTGGGTCGACAATTCAACCATTCGGTTCGAACAGATGGCCAATTCAGACAACAAAAAATTACAAGCAAAAAATTACGGAACCATTCTGGCCATCGGTTTCCAGATCGATGGTTCGACTATCTGGTTCGAACGGATGACCCATTCTGACAACAAAAATTACAGGCAAAAAATTGAGTGTGTGAGGTCCATTAATCATACGTGTTATGTCATTCAAGTGTGTGACTCATACAACCTAAAAATGGAACTGTTTTGGCCATTGTTTTTCGGGTCGACGGTTCAATCTTCCGATTCGAACGGACGGCCCGTTCTGACAACAAAAATTAAAAAAAAATGGCCAAAAACCATTGAATGGGTCAACAGGTTGACGGTTAGACCACTTGGGTCAATGAGTTGTTGACCGATTCAACGGTTTTTGGCTAAGGACCAGGATTGGGGTAAAACGGAACCAGTTTCTTGGATGGTTCCCAATTAAAAGAATAAAAAAAATGGACGAGCCGTTCTGACAACAAAATTTACAAGCAAAACATTGAGTGTTTGAGGTCCATTAAGTAGTACCATACGTGCTATGTCATTCAAGCATGTGACTCATACAACCTGAAAACAAAACCATTATGGCCACTAGTTTTTGGGTCGACGGTTCGACTGTTCGGTTTGAATGGATGGCCCATTCTGACAACAAAAATTAAAAAAAAGAATGATAAAATGACTAAAAACCATAGAACAGGTCGACGGTTTGACCACTCGGGTCAAGGGGTCGTTGGTCGATTCAACAAATTTTCAACACGAACCGAGATTATAATAAAATGGAACCAGTTGCCTAGATGATTCCCAATTAAAAATAAATAAAAAATAGCCAAAAACCATTGGACAGGTCAACTAATCGACAGTTCGACCGCTCGGTTCAATGGGTTGTTGATTGATTCAACAATTTTTTGCCAGAGACCGGGATTGGGGTAAAACGGAACCGGTTTCCTTGACGGCTCCCGGGCCAAAATGTCCATCCGTACGGGTCAACGGTGGTTCAAAAACTATGGTCTTTTGTGCTTTTGGATTTTTACTATTCAAAGTTTTTTTTTCTACTATGGGCTTTATTCGAACGTGTGTACTATATTCCTTTTTTTTTCATTTTTTGCTTTTTTTTGTGCTTGGTCTTCTTCTTCAAGATCCTCCAAAATGGTCTAGGGTTTACCAACATTTTATTTCTCCTCTTTTGTTTTTTTTTCTTTGGGTTCTCTTGTGCAATTTTTTTTTTCTTACAAGACAATCTGCTTTGTCTCTTTCTTTGATTGCGTGTATGTTTAGCTCCATCTCAAAGCGGAAATTTGGACTCGATTTTTTGGTTTTTCCATTCCAGTTTGGTGGTTTTACCGCCAATTTTTTATGTGTCTAAGGTCACTTTGGATTTATCTTTCAAGGTTTTGGAATCCCTTGCAATGTCCATCATTCCCATGACTACGACTACAAAGTTATTTCGTTTAATTATTGACACCTAGGAAAAACGACCCAAAAATGGAACCATTATAGCCACTGGTTTCCATGTTGACGGTTCAACCGTCCAGTTCGAACAGATGGCCTGTTCTGACAACAAAAATAAAAAAAATTAATTAAAAATAAAAATGGCCAAAAATCTTTGAGTGGATCGATGGGTCGCCGGTTAAACTACCTGGGTCAATAGGTCGTTGACTGATTCAACGATTTTTGGCCAGGGACGAGGTTTGGGGTAAAATCGAACCAGTTGCCCAAATGGTTCCCGGGCTGAACGGTCATACCATCCAGGTCAACTAGGAGTTCTTGGTGTGAAACAAAGGACAACTATGAAGTAGAACTCAAAACTATCACTGTATGATAGTGTTCTTTTATATGAGATGCTTTGCTGAACCAATATTTAAAAACAAGCACATGATGATCTCTTTTAAGTTTTTATATGAGTTTCAAGACTAGTACTTATAATTGCAAGTTTCTTATTAAGAAACCATTATCTTTTTTAATGTAGCAAATAGCAATGTTACAATTCCATTCCAGCCCCTGCGAAGCAGGGCCCCTTCGCTAATATATTTATTAAAGGGATACAGGTGGTCTCCCCTTTCGCCAAATGGCAGCCCTTTAATATATATATATCTGCCACCGGTTTTGGGTCGACAATTCGACCATCTGGTTCGAATGAATGGCTCATTTTAACAACAAAAATTACAAGCAAAAAATTACAGAACCGTTCTAGCCACTGATTTTTGAGTCGACGGTTTGAACGGATGACCCGTTATGACAACAAAAATTACAGGGAAAAAATTGAGTGTGTGAGGTCCATTAAGCAATATCATACATGTTATGTCATTCGAGTACGTGACTCATACAACCAAAAACTGAACTGTTATGGCTACCGATTTTGGGTTGACGGTTCAACCGCTTGGTTTGAACGGACCATTCTGACAACAAAAAAAAGGCCAAAAAACATTGAACAGGTCAACAGTTCGACTGTTCAGGTCAATGGATCGTTGATCGATTCAACGGTTTTTGGCCAGGTACTAGGATTGGGGTAAAACAAAACCGACTGTCTGGATGATTCCCAATTAAAAAGAAAAATGGCGGTTCGACCGTCCGGTTTGAATAGACAACTTGTACTAACAACAAAAATTACAGGCAAAAAATTGAGTGTGTGAGGTCCATTAAGCAGTATCATATGTGTTATGTCATTCGAGCGTGCGACTCATACGACCAAAAAATGGAACCATTTTGGCCACCAGTTTTGGGGTTGATGGTTTGACCATACGGTTCAAACGGATGGCCCATTCTGACATTAAAAAATAAAAAAAAAGCAAAAAACATTGAACGGGTCAACGAGTCAACGGTTCGATTGCCCGAGTCAATGGGTTGTTGACCGATTCAACAGTTTTTGGCCAAGGACTGGGTAAAAAAATGGTAAAAAACCATTGAATGGGTCAAGGGGTCGATAGTTCAACTGCCCAGGTCCATAGGTCGTTGATCGATTCAATGATTTTTGCCCAAGGACCAAGATTGGAGTAAAATAGAACTGGTTGCTTAGATGGTTCCCGTGCCAAAATGTTCATCCATCTGGGTCAACGGCGATTTGAAAACCATGGTTTTTGTGCTTTTGGATTTTCACTATTCAAATGTATCTTATACTCAATGATCAAAGTATCAGTATCGGGTATCGTATCGGACAACTTGGATACGGATACGGGTATGCTTTGGAAACGCATGGATACAAATGAAAGATATGAAAACACATGGATACGCTAAGAAAATATATACAAATTTCGTAAATACATCAACTACATTTGCTTTAATGTCAAAATAGCTACAAATAAGATACAAAAAATAAGAAATATATATTTTAATGGTATATATAAAGGAATATATTACAATTAATATTATGGGATGCATATATATCATACAACTTTTTTGATAATCCACCAATCAGGAGACTAAGACTCATATTATATAGATCTTTACAAATTAATACATGCATAAAACCATTATTATATATTTAATTCCAAAATACAAACAAGTGCTATTATATTTTAATTACTATAATAATTATTTTTTATTTTAATACTTTTACTTTTCAATTAACAAAAAAAGTCAACCAAATATTAATTTTTGAAATGCTTGATAAACAATATTTTTATTGTTGTAAATAATAAATATGTTATTATAAAATGTAAATCAAAATATCAACTGAAAATTTGTAAAATATATGACGTTAACTTAAAATATTTCATATGTATATATTAAAATTTCTAAAAGCATATAATATTGCAAATTCATTATTTTTAATTACTAAAATGATTATTCCATTATTAACACTTTTACTTCAATAATTTTTATATAAATTTAAATTAGTGTATTTAATAGATTCAATATAATATTATATGCTTGAATATTTTTTAAACAAAATTTTTATTTTTATAAATAATAAAATATGTTATTATTTTGTGGAAATTAAAATATCAGTTAATAATTTAAAAAATATATTAAAATTATATAATATGTTAATTTTAAGTACTAAAATAATTATTCTATTATTAATCTTTTTATTTGTATAAATTTATTGAGTAAAAAATCAATTTTTGTTATAAATATAAAATTGGTAGATTATTTATTTTATTTATATTTATAAATCTTAAAATTTAATATTATTGTATTTAATTTTATGTTAGAACTATTTAATATAAAGATATGACATTTATTCAGATTACATTTTAAATAAAGATAATAACAATAATTGTATTTCATTTACCATCACAAATTATAAGATGGCTTAGTGGCTTAAATCGCTAAGCATTTTAAGTTGCGAGTAGGCCTGGGTTTGAGTTGTGTAAGACGCAAATTTTTTTAAGATGGAAGTTGCATGTGTATCTACATATCGCGCATATCGGTCCATATCGACCGATACAGTACCATATCATAGCAATACGCATGACTGGCACGATAAAATGCCAGTCGTAACGTATCATGTATCCGCCACCACCGATACTGATACGATACGCCTAATATCGGATGTATCGTATCGATATTTAAATCTTTGCTTATACTATTGGCTTTATTCGAGTGTGTGCGTGCAGTATGTTCCGTTTTTTTCATTTTCTGCTTTTGTTTTGTTTTTTGTTTGGTCTTCTTGTTCAATATCCTCCAAAATGGTATAGGGTTTACCACAATTTTATTTCTTACCTTTTGTATTTTCTTTGGGTTTTTTGTACAATGTTTTTTTTTTGTTTTAATTTTCTTACAAGACAATATGCTTTGTTTGTTTCTTTGATTGCATGTATGTTTAGCTCCGTCTCTAAGTGGAACTTCAACTCAATTTTCTAATTTGTTTTACTTGGTTTTTTTAGTTTGGTGGATTTAATGGCATTTTTTTTTGTGTTTAAGGTCACTTTAGATATATCTTTAAAGGTTTTAGAATCCTTTGTAATGTCCACCCTTGCCATGACTATGACTACAAAGTTATTTCGTCTAATTATTGACATATAGAGAAAACAACCCAGAATCAGAACCGTTTTGGCCACCAGTTTCCAGGTCGACGATTCGACCAGATGGCCCGTTCTAACTACAAAAATTAAAAAATAAAAAATGGCAAAAAAATGTTGAATGGGTCGACTGCTCGGGTCAATGGGTCGTTAACTGATTCAACAATTTTTTGCCAGGGATCGAATTTGGGGTAAACGGAACCGATTTCCAAGATGGTTCTCGGGCCGAACGGTCCTACTGTTCGATTCAACTAGGAGTTCTCGAAGTGAAACAAATGACAGCTATGAAGTAGAACTCAGAACTATCACTGTATGATCGTATTCTTTTATATGAGATGCTTTGCTGAAACAATATTTCAAAAATGAGCACATGATGATCTCTTTTAAGTCTTTATATGAGTTTCAAGACTTGGATACTTATATTTGCAAGTTTCTTATTAAAAAACCTTTGTCATTTTTAATGTAGCAAATAGCAATGTTGCAATTCCAACCTTGCGAAGTAAGGGCCCTCTGCTAGTCTTGAATTATTAGGAGACAAATTTAAAGACTACTACCTTGTTTGTAAAAACACTACTTGGTAAGCCATCTTTTTGTTGATGACTTTGGAGTTTGGGTTTAGAAGTTGAAAGCATATTTTCTTCTGGTTTTCCTTCTCCACTCTTGTAACTCTAAGTATCATAATTTCCCATCTGTGCGTTTTTCAATCCCCTTGCATCCCTCCAAAATATTCAATCTTATCATGTAAATTCTTTTCTTCATTTTAATACCTCATTCTATCAAGTTGGATAGGCTCATCACTTTATCACATTTAGAGTTGATGGATTTTTTGTTGTCCACTATCTGGTTCATTGCAATAATGTTTATTGTGTTCTCAACAATCCTTGCCATTTTTGCTGAGATGTAAACATCTAATGGTCCTTAGCTTGTCTCACTATAATCAAGTAAAAGGAATTCTGGTTAATTCTTTGGAATAAATGTGAGGTAGTGTGTTTAGTGAGCTTGAAAGGACTAGTAATTAAGCACATGCATTGCACGTGAGAAATTTTTCTACATATTAATTACTTCAAATTTAGATATAACATAGTTAAGATAGAAATTAAAAATTAACAAAAGTAACAATATGATTAAAAATAAACTTAAATGCTTGTACCAAATAACAATTATTATTATATTTTGTATTCCATTTCTATCATAAATAAAAATAATTTTTATTTTAACAATAATTTTTATTTAATATGATGAATATATAACATTAGAAATGTTCTCAAATGTTTTTAACAAAATTCTGTATACTTTCATTTTTGGTGTTCTATCTTTTTTTAAATATTTATTATTCAATTATAACATCTTGGGTTTCTTATAAAAGTTGGATCATTGACCCACCATCTGGATAAGAAAATAGAATTGCTTTCGGTTTAGTTTTAAATTTGGGAAAATTATAGTAAGAACCGGTTGTACATTTAAAATCGGGCTATAGGTTAGTCTAGAAATCAACAAAACTCTGACAAATCGACTCTATATTTCAAATTATAAAAACCCATGCCATATCATCGGAGGCTTATGTGGCTATTGCCAACATGGGACTCTTAATCAATGTTGGACCTAACAAAAAGCATATATTGAAATTGCCCTTTAATGTTGGGTGATTGGAAAATGAGAAAATGGTTTTCAGTTTCTCCTTCTCTCATTCTCTCTCTCTCTCTCTCTCTATCTATCTATCTATCTCTCTCACGGTCGCCTCTCTCTTCTCAACGACTGTGTGATTTGAAAATAAATAAAAATGGTTTTCAGTTTCTATATTTACGTTTCTCTATCAATTTCTCACATTCTCTCTACCTATCGTTTATCCTCAATCTCTCTCGTTCTCTTCCTCGGTCAATCACTCCTCTCGTAATTTCTATTGTTCTCCTTCTGTTTCTTTCACACTCCTTCTCTTGTTCTTTTTTTTTAATTTTTTTACACGCTTATATGGCATTAACCAGACTGTATAAAAGAACATGAGACCAACTTGGTATAGTTAAAAAATCATTACACTAAGGGTTCGTTTGGTTCGTAGTGAGAATCGGAATGAATCACTCCATAATCAAAATTGGAATGGTCCATTCCCATAGACTGTTTGGTTCAGACAGGAATGGGAATGGGAATTAAAATCAGCATGAATGAGATTTCATTCCCAAGGGAGGGGGAGGGAATGGCCATTCCCTCAAATGGGGGAATGCCATTCCAGTAGGAATGGGAATGGGATTTTGATTATGCCCAACCAAACAGTTGGAATCAAAACAACCCATTCCGATTCCGATTCCAGACCTCTATTCCTGCATACCAAAAGGACCGTAATTTGATAAAAATTCACAAGAAACTCTTGGCTATGAAATTTACACCAACTTGATAGAAATTTATAACTTGATTGTACAAGTGGTTGGTCCCTTTAGTTCTTTTATATGGTCTGATTAATATTATAAAAGTTTGTAAGAAAAATAAAAAAAAAAGAATGAGAGAGGTAGCGGGAGAAAGACTGAGGGAGAACGATAGAGATTACCCAATTTTTGTTCGGTTCCCTCTCTAACCCATTCAGACCTCACCAACTTCCTCGAGACATGCCAAAAACCCCAACAAACCAAATCTTAACTCACATACCCTCAAATCCACCTTTAAATCAACAAGATTCCAAACCGACGATCACGATTATGCCACACCACCACACTTGTAACCTGATCAAACTCCATCACATGAAACAAAGCCATTTATCATCCAATCACACCAAATTTCGGCCCTAAATTCTTTCATTTCACCATTCATTCATTAGAGATTCCATTTCAACACATTTAACAGTACACCACTTTTTAAACCAAAAAGCTACTATGCACACATCCCCAACATGATCAAACCCTCCGCCTCATAATTCAAATCCATGTAACTCCACCAAAGTCCAACTAAAAATTCCCTTATTTACCCATCAATCAAACCAAGATTTCATTTTAAACCCATTCGCTGGCCAAAATACTCATGACTTAGATCATCATGATTCCACACCACTAAAGCCATCGAGCACTTCCATTAAACTCCAAGGACACCAGTATACCACTGCCCAAATTTCAGATCCAACAATCCCCATTTTACCCTTAATACACAAATATTCAAAATCAATCACTTTTGTTGTTCGTTACTATCAAAATCTTAGATCTCGATCACAACACCACTCCTAATGCACCCAAACCTCACCAAAACATTCATCACCCACCTGATTGACCATCTGACAAATTTTAGACCTAAAATACCCATTTTACCCTTTATCCAAGAAGATTCCAAATAGACGATCCTCATTAGCCACCACTCTCTAAATCCGGTATCCTCATCGAGATACTCCATCCTAGACACCGTAACCTCCATCAACTTCCCTATCAACCATCCATCCAACTTCAAACCTCAAAATACCCAATTTGCCCTTCATCTAAAAAGAGTCAAAATTGACAATCCTCATTAGCTGCCACTCTCCAGATATAAGATCTTTATCAATGCACATCATTCAAGACCCCCAAAACCTACCAAAACCTTCATCAACATCCTGATCAACCACTTATCCAACTTCAGGCCTTAAAATGTCCATTTTACCCATCATTTAAAAGATTCCAAACTGATGAACCTTATTAGCCACCACTCTCTAAATCTAAGATTTTCATTGAGACACATCATCTAAGACCTTAAAAACCTACCAAACCCCATCAAAACATCCCGATTGATGATCCATCACATTTTAGACCCGAAAATGACTATTTTACCCATCGCTTAAAAAGATTCCAAATGAGTCATCCTTGTCGTCCGATACTCTAAAAATTCAAGATATCCATCGTTACACATCATCTGACATCCCCAAACCTCATCAAAACCACCTGATCGTTGATCCTTTAAACTCTAGACCTTAAAATGACCAATTTACCCCTCATCTATAAAGGTTCCAAGTCGAGGGCTCTCATTGCCCGTTACTCTTCTATTTCAAGATCTGCATTGTAGTACACCCTTTGATATACCAAGACCACGTCATCACCTTCCTAAACACTTGGATAAATCCTTCTCCAATTTTAGGCCCAAAATGATCATTTTACCCTTTAATCTAGAAAAATCCCGACTCGACACCCCCTGTTGTTCAACATACTCCAAATCATGATTTCTCACTCTGGCACCTGCCCTAAGGCCATTAAACCCTATCATCACCCAATTTGTGTGATCTCATTGTTCGAGATAAACCCTAACATCTTGAGTTTTAATCTCGGCCCTTGAATCATACACATCATACCCCTTGGACTTGCCTTCTCATTGTAAAAAACCACCTTCTATTTTTTTTCATTTAAGCCCCCACTAAACCTAGAATCAATCCTAGCCCTTGGTTTGAGCCCCCTTGCTTCTCCACCATAGGATCAACCTAGCCTTAACTTCCACACCCCCAAAACCCTAACTCTTAAAACCCATATCGCCACCTTCATATTTACCTCTCAAATTCCATTTTCAAATTTCAAATTTTAAGTTTAAATTTTAAATTTAGTTCTCCCACATTTTAGCCATAAATAAGGGAGACAGGGGGAACCTTTCAAGGTATGTTATCCCCCAGTCTAAAATTCGGTCAAAGAGGGAGGGAGAACCCATGACAAAAAAAAAAGAAAAAGAGAAAAAAAAGAAAAAAATATGTGGCAATCCTCGTAGCCATTAGATGGGAACCAAATCATCTTAGCCATCCATCATTTTGAGAGTTTACCCAAAACCCTAAAACCCTAACCATTCTATCTCAAATCAAACTAGACCCTAAACCCTTTCCAATTCAGTCCAAGCCTAACCAAACTAAGTCTAGATCGGTTATAATGAGAGTAAACCAACCCCTAACCGAACCAACCTAGCAAACCCCTATTCCAATTCGGTTCTGGATAAAAAAAAACCCAAAAGACAAGAAAAAATATGATCTTTTTTGAAGGGGGATTCTCTCACATTCGGTCTTCTCTCCCCCAAGACTCTTCCCATCGAACTACACCTTCCTCCTTTCTCTCAACCTCCTTCCTCCACCACCGAACTCCCTTACTCTCATCTACTCTCCTTCACACCCAACAACCAAAAACCCTAGCCTCCTCCTTCTCTCTCACTCACTCCACCATTCTCCTTCATCTCCTATCTCCCTCTCCATCCCCCATTTGATCTCAGCCCTAAAAAAAAGGGGGAAGAGAACATCCCATTTTCGTGCAAATGAAGAAGGATGAAGAAAGAAGAACAAAAAGGAAGAAGAAGGAAGAAGAGAAGGAGAAGAAGATCTCCTTAGTTTTGGCCAGTAAAGAAACCCAAACCGAACTTCACCATCTCTCCTAACTCTCCTCCCCATCCTTCCCAATCTTCTGGACCATACTCTACTAAAAAAACCCTCATCCACCTTCAACCAACAACACCACAGCCAAAATCTCAACCATCCTCCACCTCCTCTCTCTCTCTCTCTCACACACACACACAAATACACAATCTAACCTGAACCAAAATCCCCATTTCCTTTCTCCCTTAACCTCTCTCACACCCAAAGAAAAACCGAAATCCCTCTATCTCCCTTCTCACTCTACCACCAAAGTCTCCTATCCACCACCATCTCACAACTGAAATCTTAGGGACACTATCTCATTCGACCAAGAGAAGCGAAGACAAGCCATTCGATCAAGCATTTCAACACCATCAACATTTCAGCTCGTATCATCCATCACTAATTGCTTGTCAAAAGGCCACAAAAAGGTGAGCTTCTCATCTCATTCTTTTCTTTTTTTATACATTTTTTTCTTGAACTTTATTGGTATCCTAGGTAGTCTCTAATTTCAGCAAGTGACCCCTTTCATGTAAGTGACATTATGTAATTATTTTGAGTAGTTTTCAAGGTGGTTATTGTAGGAATCATTAGAACATTTTGTTAATCACTTTGAATGAATATCCCTTGTCTTATAGTTTTTATTTTGGCTGAATTTGAATTTGTTTCAATGCTGAAATCTATTCACTTTCATAGCTTTTCAATTTGATTTGGTCTAGGTTAAATGGTCTCTTTTCTTGAATTTTTTTTTATATAAGGAATAACAATTGGAAGGGATTTTCATAGGGGATTGAATCACTTGTGGCTTTCCCTTTCCCATTTGTTTGGTAGGAATGGGGGGAACCTTGGATAAAAAAGTAGAGCGGCGTGTAGTTGCCAAATCCTTTGATCCTTTAAGGGTTTCCCACACCTGAAATTGAGAATGGGAGGGTTAAATCATTTGAGAGGAGATTCCTCTATGACAATCACCCTCTTTCATGCATAAAATTACTAGCATTCTCGTAGACTTAATTCTTTATAGTTTTTTTTTTCTTTCTTTTCACTAAATTAGGGGAATAGTACTACTTATCAATTGTGGGAGAGGGGTGCCTGATACCTTCCCTCTCTCCCTTAAAAAAAGTACCTAGATTAGTTCTGTTTTGGGTGTGATTCATGTCTTGTAGTGTTTCTTGAACTTGGGAGGCCCATCACTCCCATGTTCTTTTCTTTGATGGGTGGTGGTTCCACGCCATCTTAGCCATGAAGTGAACTTCAAACTCAATTTGGATGTTCACATCCGTGCCGGTGGTAACTTTGCATTTTGATGCCTTAAGGGCATCAATTCAGGGGTATTTTCGGCCTTAGAATAGTCAAGATATGCCATTATCCCAGTTAAATGCAATTTTGTGGCCTTTAAGGGTCTCTGTGCAAATTGTAGGGAAACTGGAAAGTTTTCATGGCTAAAATGCAGATTTTGGGAAACTGGTGTGAAGTCCAGCTGAGAGAGGGAGTGTTTTTGTGAAAAACTGAAAACAGGAGGGCGCCTCCTAGATGTTAAACCCAGTTTGGCGCCCCTTCTACTGTATTAGCATGCTCCCCACGCCTTAGCAAACCCTAGGGCACCTTTTAACCCATTCTTTTCACTCTTAACAAACCCTACCACCCCTAACTGCTAAATCCTCACCTTCCATCCCTTCTAATCTCCACCATCCATTCTAGGGCACTATCTTTTTAGCATTCTAACCCTAGGAGCCACCTAACTTATATTCTTCACCATTCAGCCTTATATAATATTGGGTGTCTTCTCCTTTTCTTCTCAGCCTTAGGATCACCCTAGAACCATCCTCACCCTTCATTCTAAACCCTAGGGTATCCATATTTTTAGCACTTTGCGCAGGCCGCCTGTGGTCCATTTTACACCTCTACATTTATACTTATGCTTTTTCCTATAATTTTTCCACAAATCAGAGCCCACTCAGATTTGTATCCATTATTTAGCTTCCATCATGGCAAGCGACTCTCTTTTTATTATTATTACATGTTATCTATATAGGTTATAATTCTAGAGATGTATTGATTTGTCTGTATGAATTGTTATAAGAGGAACCTAAGATTAGTGAGTGGGCATGATAATATATTTCAAATGATTATAAATCATTTAACTTCTACAACCATTGTGACAGGGAAAAAACTTTATTGCTATGATCAAGAAGCTTGGTTATCTATGGCTAGTGAAATCCAGCCTGAACAACTCAACTTCTAAAGCTGTAATTGTAAATATGATTCAGCCTTCTTGACAACCCTATTTGACAAGCGAGGGATTTCCATTTTGTTTTGTTCCTTGATAAGACTACTTGTATTAAAACAAGCTACAGTTACAAAGTTGTTGATCTGTATAAAGTACAAATTTAAGGAAACCTTCTGTGAAGAAGTTTTTATTTCAATGATTCATATTTTTTCATTTTAATATATTTATGTAATTTTTATATTTTTTAGGTTTTTTATATTAATTTTGATATTTCGTTCAGTTTAGATTGGATTGGATCCAACCTGGTCCACTTACATTAAAATGGATTGGATTGGATTTAACTTGTATTGGATTTGGATTGGATGGGGTCCGGTCCATTTGTGAATGGACTTATGTTGGATTGGATCGGATTGGATTGGACCAAATTCAGTCCAATTGACAACCTACTTACGTGTATTCAAACTTTAAACAAAAAATAGAAACTTCTTTTTCAAACTAGTACACACTATAACTTCCCAATCTATATCTATACTATTATAAAAAGTAAAAATAGCCTTTAAATTTTCTAGAATTTTTCTTAACTAAAATACCCCCTTTTTTCAAATATGATCCCTCTATTGTGATGGTAGAAAATGTAATTTGAATACAATTATTCAATGCATTCAATTCCCTCTCATTAAATCACATATTAGGTATTAAATCCCATTCAAGGTTTAAAATTTCAATACTATGGGGCGTATCATATCGTATCTTTGAAAAATCGATACAAGATACACATGGAAATCGGTCGTTTTGTATTTTTTCATGCATATCGGACCCGTATCAAGGTGTATCGACAAAACAGATATGACCCAAAACAAAAAATAAAAAACTAAAGGGGAAAAGATTTCCCCGAAATAAGTCTTCTTTCACCCCCAAATGACTCTAAAACTCCAAACTTCATTCCTCGTGTGCTAGATTTGCAAAAGTTTGCAAGAAACAAGTGTGAATCATTAATTTTTTTAAAGATTTTTCAAATTTTGAAAAAAGTATGGCAAAAATAAGAAAAAAATTTTCAACCTTTTATAATATTTTGTAATTTCTTTTTTTTTTCTTGAATGTTTAAATTTATGTTGCTCTACATTTCTCACATTCGAAATCACATTTTTTTTTTGTGTTATCAGTCGATTTATGGAAATTTCATGAAGATATTTGAGGAAAATATAAATTAACAAAAAAATTTGGAAAAATAATTTTTTTTGTACCTATAAAGATTAAATATGTTTTAGATCTATGGATTTATCTATCATATCCATAGAGCAATTAAAATTTCTTCTTCAATATTTTTTTTGATTTTTTTTATATTTTAGAATTAAAAAATAATAATAATTAATTATATTTTATCATTGGATCACAACAATTGAATATATTAAAAATCTATGGATGACATGTTATATACACAAACCAATTGAAATTTCTTCTTTAATAATTATTATTGTTTATATTTTTAGAATTAAAAAAAATAATTAATTATATTTTATCATTTGATCACAATGATTGAATATATTATAATTCATCATTATTTTTTTTAAAGATTTTTAAAATTTTGAAAAAAATATGGCAAAAATAGGTAAATTTTTTCAATCTTTTATAATATTTTGTGACTTTTTTTCTTGAATGTTTAAATTTATGTTGCTCTACATTTCTTACATTCAAAATCACAATTTTTTTTTGTGTTATCAGTAGATTTATGGAAATTTCCTAAAGATATTTGTGGAAAATCACAATCTTTGGATTTATCTATATCCATAGAGCTATTGAAATTTCTTCTTTAATATTTTTTTATTTTTTATATTTTTAAAAATAAATAATAATTAATTATATTTTATCATTTGATCACAACAATTGAATATATTATAATTCTATGGATGATTTATCATATCCACAAATAATTGTAATTTCTTCTTTAATAAATATTTTTTATATATATTTTAGAATTAAAAATTACTTAATTAATTAATTATTTTATCACAATGATTGAATATATTATAATTCTATGGATGGTCTATCTCATCCACAAAGCAATTGAAATTTCTTCTTTAATAACTATTTTTGAATATATTATATAATATTTATTTATTTTTTATAATTTTTGGAAATAAATAATAAATATTTAAATAATAAATAATTATTAATTATATTTTCATATAGAAGTTGTGTCAATGCATGTTTTATGGTTGGACAGGAGAGTTGGGTTTTTCTCAACCCATAAAACATTAAAACTTCAGAATTATAATTTATAAATTATAGTTAAGCATAGGATTTTTAATGAAATTATAACTAGCTATAATATATTTCTTCATAAAATCATTAAAGTATATTAATTTAATGTATATACACCTCATTGAGGTCTTATAATTAGTATTGTTGATGTATTTTTATGACTTATTAAAGTATTTATAGTGTTTTCAAGCGTATCTATGCGTATCTTAGTTTTTCTCTGATACGTAAAGTGTATCCCGATACGTCTCTTTAAATTGCCTTTCCGATACACTTGGCATTTCTGATACTTTGAATCATGATCCCATTCACCTTCATTGAATCATATATTTAAAGCAACTTTGTTTATTCTCAACACTAAATTCCACTAATTAAATCCATACATAATAAATTAATAATTCTAATAACCTGAAAACTTGTACTTTTAATGTCTACATGGACAAAATAGTGTTTTCATCTAGGTGGTAGTAAGAAATTAAACTATTTTGGGTCAAATGGGACATCTCATGTTGTCACAATTAAAAAATAAGAGAACATAAAAAATAGATAAAATGCTAAAAATATAGAATTTAAAGAAAATGTTGGAACATTATTAACACCATATATTTGACATATTAAACAATGATAAGTATGATAAATAAGAAATATTTTATTAATGATGAAAATGGAATATAAAATTTCAAACCAATTTGTAATAAAAATTGATGAGGGGTAATTGGGCCCGACCCATTAGGGCGCAGACATGTGGAGCGACTTGATGATTAGATGACAACTCAGCATTTCTGAACCCCTCAGCAGGCTAGGTTAGCTCAAGCACCTTGGACACCTCGGCTAAGACCAAGGTCCGAGCAGCTTGTGGTGTTCCAACCTATGGAGCTGCCACGCAGCCATCTTTTAGAAGCTAGCCAGTCATCTTTGATATCTTCGGGGTCACACCACACGTCAGTGAGCCTTACCCTTATTCCATTTGTATTGGACGGACTCGATAAGCCTTATCAGCTCACATGAAGTCCGTCTTCGGGGGCAAAATGGACTCCTGGTTATGCGGGCCAGAAATCTTGGATGTGTTTTGTGAGGCCTACAATAACTTGCTTATATAAGGGCATCATCTCCAGCTTCATAAGGTACGCGCGATTTAGCTCTGATGCTCTCATACTTATAAGCAAACCAGCTCACTATAACACTCTTTCGCTAACTTAAGCATTGAAGTGCCCACACTGGGTAAAGCACCCGGGACCTCTGATACTGTTCTTCATGTAGTTCAACCAGCCATGTGTTAATCTGACGCTTGAGCTACCTTCCAACTAGTTGTGTTTAGATCGCTTATTATTAATTAGCACCATTTCTGGGATCCACTACTAAAAGCCTAGTTCTCACCATTCCTCTTCAACTCACTGATCCAATGGCATCCACCAGCGGCAACCAGCTCGCTAACATCAACAACAACGATATGCAAGTCACAGGGGGCAAGAGCAGCCCACAGTGAACCTCGAAGTCCCATCTATGACAATCGGGCAGCTTATAGTGCCACTGACCCCACTCGGCCTACCTGCCGTACCAGGAGAACGCCTCTCTCCCCACGGTAGAGCCATCATCGGTTCCCGCAGGGATCAATGTGCGACAGTTCTACAAACTAGTGCAGTACGTTCGCGGCATGAACCTTCAAATGCGGGCATGGGAGGAAAGGTTCATCACATTCATGCCGCCACAACAACCGTAGTAGCCACAACCGTTCCAATAGAATTTCAAGCAGCAAAACTTCAACTGACAGAATGAAAACAACCAAAACAATAATCAAAACAACCAGCAGCCCGATGTCAGACACCACATTGACAGTTTTGAAGCCCTGATGAAGATCCATAGGGGCAAATGACGTGAGACTTTGCATGGCTTTCTCGATCACATTCAGAAAAATAGTTCGGATGTGGTATTCAAGACTCCTAGTGGACTCGTTAAAGAGTTGGAGTCAGTTTATGAACCTTTTCATGACACACTTCGCCACTAGCAAAAGGTGCCCAAAGTCTGCGACTTGCCTTCTGAACATCGTACAACGACCAGACGAGATGATCCGTGACTTCATCAAGCGGTTTAATCTCGAACATCTCCAAATTCCTAACCTCGACCTAGTAGTACGGCTCACTATGGTGGTGAACGGTGTCCTCCACCCAACTTGCTCTAGCAAATAGAGTTGAACCCCCAACCTCTATGGAGGCGTTCCTCATTGTAGTTAACAAGTTTACAAAAGTAGAGGTGGCATTGGGATCTCGGTTTGAGATATATCTGGCTGGGAAGAGAAAGCATCCAAAGGAAGAAGCGGAGAACAACAAGCAACGGCGAAGAAGCAAGTTGCCGAAGAGAAGCCAGTTAACTTACGGTAGGCAAAGAAGATCGCCAAGGAGGAGTAGATCACCTCACTGGGGTTCTGGATCAGGCAGGCGATCTAGAACCCCACCAAGATGAGAGGCGACCCCACCAACCATAACCCAAACAAATACTGTCACTTCCATCATGACCTCGGCCATGACACAAATAGTTGCCAAAATCTGAAGGATGAGATCGAGGAGTTGATCCGTCGCGGCTACCTTAGGCAGTTTATCAAACGTGATGAAAGAGATGCCCGACCTACTGACCAACCTAGAGACACACAAGAATCGAGCAGGCGGCAAGACTGTGACAAGTCACCTCGAGATCCACCACGACCAAATAGGCCAATCCATGGTGTGATCAACATGATCACAAGAGGTTCTATAGTAGCCGGGTGCAGCACGGCGGTGGGGAAGATTGTAGTCTGGGAGTTAGAGCACGAAGTCAAAATCCTTTCAAAGAACCCTCGGGTGGAGGAAGTCATTTACTTCACTGAGAACGATGCACGTAGAATCCAATATCCACACAATCATGCCATTGTCGTCAAAATGATCATAAAGGACTTTTAGGTAAAGCATATTCTGGTCGACATAGGGAGCTCGACAGACATTCTATTCTTGGAGAACTAATGCTTGTAGAGCGGAAAGACTTGCAGCCAATAGACGTTTTCCTTGTCGGCTTCAGCGGAGACGTGGTGAAGCCCCTCGACAGGATCAAAGTATCGGTTTTAGTGGGATCGGAGCCCAACACAGTTTGATTCGAGCACACCTTCTTGGTGGTCGCCACCTCATCCCCCTACAACGCAATTTTAGGTCGATCCATCTTGCATGCACTTCGTGCGGTGTTGTCGATGAAGTTCTCGACAAGGTATGGAGTAGGGGTGGTACGGGGTGACCAGTTGGAATCGCGGAAGTGCAATGTCGTGGCATTGTAGGGCAAAGCGGAGTTGACAGACAACGTCGAGTTGGAGCTGCCCCCCGAGCATATAGACGAGCGAGCTCAACCGATGGAGGACACAATCCTGGTCCGGGTCTTTGATACTGAGCTCGTGAAAACTATCTAGACCGTAGCTCGCCTAAAGGAACCACTTCGGTTTACACTGGTAATTTTTTTACTTGGTAATTTACATGTTTTGGCATGGTCAGCATCAGAAATGCCCGACATAGACCCAACTGTTATATCTCACAAATTGAATGTAGACCCTTTAGTTCGGCCAGTCAGGAAAAGTAAAAGGAACCTCACCCCATAGAGGTGGTGGGTAGTAGAAGAGGAGGTTGAGAAGCTCCTTGCAGCAGACTTCGGGGTTCTTTGGCAAGTTATTTTTTTAAAGATCCACTCCAATCTCTGGCAGTTAAAAGACGATGTGAGCTTTTTTATCAAGATCTTAACAGCTTGAAGAACGTTTGGTTAAGGCGCGTTTATCCGCATGTCTTTCCATAGGAAGATGAATTGAGAAAAAGGCAAAAAGCTCTATTTGGAGCTTCCAGAATATTGCCCAAAATGGACTTCTTGTGTCTTTTCAGGGCTGCGGCTTTTGGCGGCTATAAACACTCGATTTTTGCTCGGTCCGCTGACTGAACCTCCAATCTGCCACAAACACCCAATCAGACCTTTCTGATCCGTCCAAAACACCCAAAACCCCCAACTTTCACCCTAAAATCCCTTAGATCCACTGTCAAACCTGCACGATACCTATTCAATTGCTTCGATCGACTCACACTTGCACCTCAACCATCAGATCAAACACAACCATCATTTCTCGAACACTCCCAAATGCTCACCTGTGAAATCTCAACCCTAAATACCTTCATTGGCCCTTTAATCGCACCAAGATTCCATTTCAAGGTCCTATATTAGCCAAATCAAGCCTTTGCCAGATCTTCCTGATATAGGACCATTTAGAGCTAAAATTACCAAATTACCCCACCTTACCAAATTTCAGTTGAAAATACCTAAATACCCTTTAGAGCTAAAATTACCAAAATACCCCTTTGACCAATTTCCAAATTACCCCTCCTTCCTAAATTACCAAAATACCCTTAATCAAAACTACCTAAATTACCCCTTTGATCAATTCCCAAACTACCCCTTTAACCAATTCCCAAATTACCCCGACCTAATTGCTAAAATTCCACTCCTTCCAAAATTACCAAAATACCCTTGACCAACATTACCCAAACTACCCATTTGACCAATTTCCAAATTACCCATGACTTAATTACTAAAATACCCCTCCTTCCAAAATTACCAAAACACACTTGACCGAGTTGCCCAAAATTCCCCTTGACCTAATTCCTAGATTACCCTAAGTTTCAAAAAAATACCAATCAATTCCTCTTGACCTTACTTATTGTAACACCCTTTTTTCTCAGTTTTCGTTCAGAAACCGCCCTTCCTTACCATTATAAATAAGAAGTGTTATTCCCAAATAGGGGGGCTCGAAGAGGAGAGATTAAGAAAGGAGTTCGAGTGAAAGAGATTAAGGGGCCACCGAATGGAGAATTGAGAGGGAGTTCTAATGAGAGAAAAAAAACAAAGAGAGAGGTTTTGGGCAGAGCGAAGAAAAGAGAAAGAGAGAAAGATTTGAGTCGAGAGGAGAAAGATGAGGGGATTTCAAAAAAGAAAAAGAGAGTTCATGCAAGAGTAGAAGGGATTCAGGAAAAACGGTTCTACGAAGAAAAGACTAGGAATATGCTAGACAGGGTTCTGAGAGAGACGGTTTAGAGGATAGGGTGTTTCAGAGTAGAACCAATCGACCACTGCCGTCATATAGAGAATCAATCCGGCAAACCCTCTCTAGTTCAATGCTCATTGATCTCCAACTGAATTTGGCTGAAGTCTCAGTTTGTTGTTGCTCTACCCTCGACTCACTTCCACTGTCAACGTCAGTAAAGGCTTTTTTAACAACAATCTTAAAGTCCCATTCCAGTAAAGTCACTTGAACCGACCCTCCAGGATTTTCTAGTTCAATCAACATTGATAGCAACATTGTTTGGTTGTTCTGAGGTAACATTGAGGTAATACGCTTACCTCACACTCGGTTCTTTAGATTCGAGTTTTACATTTATTAGATGCTTTTCTGTTAGATTAGTTTATGCTTTTAGCCTAGGTTTCTTTTTCTTATGTTTGTTCTATCATTTCTTTCTAGTCGTGTTTTTGTGAATTTCTAGATTGTTATGTTTTTTGGAAATTTGGAAGGGATTGACGTGCTCTTTCAACCCTTCAGACCAGCCGATTGAGTCCGAAGGTGGGGGTGTTGATAGAAAAGGGGTAGGGTTTCCTACCTTTTTGTTCAGTCCCCTACGTCCAAAAGGGGGCTGGACTAGAGGGTGAGGGATCACTCTTTCACATCTCTCCACTGACAAGAGAGAGGGGTGCCTAACCCCAATTTTCAAATTCTTTTATTGATGATTTAAATTGTTTTTTCAAACTTTAAGAAAGTATAACATGAAGCTCAACCTTAATAAATATGTCTTTGGGGTCACATCTGGAGAATTTCTTGGTTTTATAGTGCCCAAATGTGGCATTGAAGCCAACCTGGATGAAATCCTGGCTGTCTTAGATGTGAGACCACCTAGGTCAGTAAAAGAGGTACAAATGTTAATTGGCCGAATTATTACCCCGAACCGGTTTATGTCTAAGTCAGCTAGGCGGTACTTACCCTTCTTTAAGACCATTAAAAAGAATGAGGAATTGTAGTGGTCCAAGGAGTGCCAACTCGCATTTGACTGGCTCAAAAAATAATTAAGTTCACCACCTATACTAACCCGACCTGAGCCTGGTGACGAGATAAAACTCTACTTCTCTGCTAGTGACGAGGTAGTGAGCTCGGTGTTAATAAGGGAAGTGAATCCGGTCTAGAGACCCATCTATTATATAAGAAAGGTTTTGCATGCAGCTAAGACCATGTACCCCGACATTGAGATGCTGGCCTTCGCCTTAATCTTAGTAGCTTAGAAGCTATGTCCATACTTCCAAGTCCACACCATCATAGTCTTAACTGATCGACCTCTGAGGCATGTACTTCAGAAACCTGAGGTCTTGGGACGACAAACAAAGTAGACAATCAAGTTGAGTGAATATGACATTATGTTCGATCCATGCCCAGAAATCAAAGTGCAAGTCTTGGTTGATTTTGTAGCCGAGTTCACGTTCAGCATGCCAGACCCTAAGATGACTAAGCCTGTTAACACGTCAGAGGCATTGACCAACGTGACACCCATTCTGAACAGGGAAGCCTCGGCTTGGGATGGGGAGCCCTTGATCCACCATGTCAATGGCTCGTGTAATCAGCGAGGAATCAAAATCGAACTTATACTCTATGGGCCTAACGACGTGAAACTAGAGTACACTCTCCGATTTGCATTCAAGGCAACGAACAACGAAGCATGGTATAAGGCATTTATAGTCGAGCTGACTTTGGTGAGGGTGGACAGCGCGAAGCACGTCGTGGTATACAATGATTCTCAGTTGGTCGTGTACCAGGTGAATAAAGTGTATGAGGTGCGGGAGCCCGCCATGCTGGCTTATCTGGCCAAGGTAAGAGAGCTCCTGCCTAGCTTCTACTCTTGGTTCATCCAACAAATACCAAGGATAGATAACACAAAGGTCGATGTGCTTTCGAAGCTAGCTAGTGCAAGCGATGTCACAAAAAGGATGGTATATGTTGATGACCTGTCATGACCTAGCATTGTGAGGGCGGCAAAAGAGGTCCCTCCCATGTTGACAGCAAAACCGAGCTGGATGGATCCGATTGTTGATTATATGCCCCACGAAACCCTACCGACAGATTGTAACGCAGCTCAGAGGGCAGAGCATTTGTCAGCTCGTTATGCCCTTATTAACGAGAAGCTATATAGGAGATCCTTCACACTCCCCTACATGCATTGCTTGCGACCATCAGAGGCAAGCCAAGTGTTGCACGGGATCCACGATAGTCTCTCTAGAGGATACCTAGGGGGCAGGGCGCTCTCCGAAAAGGCACTAAGGCGAGGCTACTATTGGCCTATGATGAAGGTGGATGCACTCGAGTTTGTAAGGAAGTATGATAACTGCCAAAGGCACACCAACATACTTCACCATCCCGCTACCGACCTCAAGCACTTGACCAGCCCGTGGCCCTTCGCCTGGTGGAGAATAAACATCCTCAGTCCATTTTCACCAACGATCGAGCAAAGATGGTTCTTGGTCGTTGCAGCTGACTACTTTACGAAGTTGGTGGAGGTCGATCCACTGGTAACAATCACAACTTGAAATGTACAGAATTTTTTCTGGATTAACATAGTATGCAGATACAGACTCTCGAAGGTGTTGATATCCGACAACGGGAAGTAGTTTGAAGACATAAAGTTCCAAAATTGGTGGGTCGAGATGGGGATCCAACAGAATTTCACTTCGGTAGCGCATCCATAGGCAAATGGACAGGTCGGGGTGACGAATAGGGCAATCCTTGAGCTTAGGGTTTGTGGGTGGATGAGCTACCCAACGTCCTTTTGGCCTACTGGACTACAATCAAAACGGTGACCAGAGAGACCAGAGAGACCCCATTTAACTTGACGTATAGTACGGATATCGCCATTGGTGTGATCCGGAAGCGCACCGTTAAACACTTTGGAACACCAGTTTAAACATTTATAATTTTTTTCCGTTTCTCACAGCAACTATAAACATTGTAAATGGTGAGAACGGGTCGTATCCACAGGGTAGCGATGGAAAAATTCTTACAAACCTTAATCCGGCTAAAACAATGCAAAGGGAAATTGTAGAATCACAAAACTTTCATTAATTAAATTGTAATTAAATAAAAATGGAGTTTGAACATTGCTAAAAATAAAATAAATAACAGCAATAAATAAACAACAAAAATTAAAAAGAAGAAATCTAAAATTCGATCAGAGGTAGCAGTCTCCGGATCTTTCCGTTGAGCCTCGAACTTCTTGAGCTAGGCCTTTCGTCTTACTTGACCGAATTTTAGATATGCAGTAAAGAAATAAAATACAAATTAAATCTTAGAAAAGTAAAATTTGCAGGAAGAAAAAAATGAACAGGAAATTAAAGAACAAAAATTAATTCTAAAATTGAAGAAAAAATGGTTGGGATTCAAATCCAGATGTGGCAGTAGTGGTGATGGAAAACTGCAAGTAGGAACACCTCCTCTTGTCTAGGCGTCCTCCTCTTCCTCTACCTTTGAACTTCTCAAGATCAGCCTTCCTTTTTACCTGGGTGAATTGACCAACCCCTTCTACAGGGACCTTGGAACCCTTTTTTATAGAGAATGGTGGACACAACTGAAAATAGGGAGAAAGATGGGGGGCGGCAGCTGGGATTTAGCAACGTTAGGGATGCCCTAGGGTTTCTAATAGGTGGCTAAGATGGTTTTGGGGTGATCCTATGGCTGAAAATAAAAGGAGAGGGTGCCCAATATTATGTAGGGCAGAGATTTGGGCACCCTAAAATGGAGGGTGTATATTAGAACATCTAGGGTTGAAGGGTTAAGATTAAAAGAATTGGTGGTGCCCTAGATTGAATGGTTGGGATATAAGATGGAGGGAGTGGCTGAGATTTGGAGGTAAGGGGCTGAATGGTGAGGATTAGCAGAATAGGTGGCGCCCTAGGGTTTAAAAGCTAGAAAGGAAAGCCCTAAAATGAGTAGTTGAGATTAAAAGAGGTGGAGGATGGAGAATAAAGACCTAGGGGCAGCTAGGGTTTGCTAAGACTAAAAAGATTAGGTTAAAAAGGCTCCCTAGGGTTTGCTAAGGAGAAGGGAGCATGGTAATACAATAAGATGGGCGCCAACTAGGTTTAGCAGATAGGAGGCGCCCTCCTGTTATCGGTTCTTTACAAAAATATCCCTTCTCTCAGTCTTCACATCAGTTTCTCCAAAAATGTACTTCAGCCTAGAAAACTTCCCAGTTTTCTTCATAATTTGCACAGAGACCCTCAGAGGTCACATAATTGATTTTAAATGGGAAAAGGGTACACTTTGACATCTCAAAGGCTGAAAATACCCTTGAATTGATGCCCTTAAGGCATTAAAATGCAGGGTTATCAGTCATCCCTACCAAAATTGAAGTACCGACCTTGCGGTTAGAGGCATATGACGAAGAGGCCAATGACGACGAGCTGTGGTTGAATCTTGACCTAATAGAAAAAGTGCACAACCTGTCCTATATCTGGAATGCAGCTTACCAACAACGAATAGCTCGGTATTATAATGCCAGAGATAAGTGACGCCACTTCTGAGTCAACGACCTTGAACTTCAGAAAGTTATGGTGCTCGATCCCGATGTAGGTAAGCTGGGACCGAACAGGCAGGGTCCTTACAGAGTACAACAGGTGTTCAATGAAGGGGCGTACCAGCTCGAGACGTTGGAGGGGAGGCAGGTACCTCATGCTTGGAACGTTGATAACCAAATGAAGTACTATTTATGAGATAGGGAATCAAGCATCCGCAACATCAATAAAATTTTTCTAAGTATGAAAGACCATCCACTTCAGCAACTTGGTCAAGCTGCCCTGCAAAGAATGCACGTCGGCTAAATTATATACGAAAGAGGGGATGCTAAGTCACTCTAAGCCTAAAGGCCCCCACGCCGACTTGGTAATAACTTTAGCACCATATTAAAACTTAGTCATTTCAGCATATGGGCAATTCGAGTATATCTTCTTTTATGCCTTGTTGGCACATATGCAGTTTGGATTATATCCCATACTATGCCTAGTCGCCTTCGCACATAGTTACCCCGGGTTATATCCCATATTGTGTCTAGCCACTATGGGAGCTAGGCACCTCAAGTGAACCTACACTTAGAATTATTTTTTAAGTTCAAGAACCTCAAACAAATGAATGTGAGGTGTGTAGAATGAAAATTGAACTTTTGTTCATTACTTCACAAAAAAATTACGTTATGTTGTAAAAAAAAAGAGGAGAAAGAGAAATCTTCTAGACAAAGCTCGAAGGCTCGGTGAGTAACATTTGTGCAGGGGGTCCAAGAAAATAGGCGAGAAGATCATCAGACACGTTGGGGCTCCTCGCCCCCATCTTCAACAGCAGCGGCAGGATCCTCCTTGGCGGCTTCTTCCTCCATTGCATCCTCTTCAGCGGCGTCCAGGTCAGCCTCCTCCATGGCATCCTCGTCAACCTTGTCATCTTCCTTCTCCTCGGAGTCCAGGTTCAAGGTCAAGTCTAGCATACATCGACCTCACGACCATCCGACAAAGGTTGAAACCCTTATAGAATGTCGAGGTGTTGAGGTCCTGCCTCTCTATATGAAACTCTGACTAGACGTTGTACTCTTTGATCGAATCAATGAGGATGGTCTCATGCTCTGCGAAGGAGGCCCCTTTCTCCTCAAGATCCTTCTTGAGTTGCGTATGGCCGAGCTCTAGCTCTTCGTTGCGCTTCCTTTCAGACACCAACTCATCCTTCAATTTGCCGATGGGCTCGACGGCCCGCTCCACCCTAGACTTATATTCAGCCGCCCCCACCTTGGCCTCATCAACCTTCGCAAACTGCTAAGCAAACTGCTTTACAAAAATGTGCGCCATGGAATTAATCTGCAAGAAGAAGAGAAATTCACTAAGTACCAGAGAGCACCTCGGTAGCAACACAATAATAGGCTCGAGAACTTACCACCATGGCACAATGCATTATCTTTGCACCCATTTCGACAGGCTGCATCTCAGTGAACTTGGAGATTTCCTAAGGAAAGGTGGCCTCCTTGCTTTTGAAGAGGCAGGTCCGGATATCCATGATGCTCAGATTCTTCTCGGGGACTTCATCCGTAGAACTATCCCCAAGACATTTGGGCCACACCTCGGGCTAGTGTGGCGACCTTTTCTCCTGGTCTTCTTCGACCAAGTTTATGACTGAAACCTCATCGACTGTGGTGGGGGAAATGGGCTCAACAGCTAGCACCAGAGATGCATCTCTGCAGAATGATTTCTTCTTCCTCTTCTTCTTCTTCATCTCGGTAAGAAGCCCTATTGCCAAAATATCTGCCATATTGCCTACAGAAGAAAGTCAAGAGTTAGCCAAGTCAACATAAAGTAAAGTAGCATGAGATAATGTATCCACACCCGAGGTGATGATCTACCTGGAGGACTCAACCCGGCCTAAATAAGCTTGTCCTCGACCAAGTTGTTAGCAAGCTTCAAATCACGCTTAGCTAGGTCTCGCATTCTGGCCTACATCTCGCCACCTAGGTCATGCTTGGTATCCTTGATGCCTTTCCTCCAATGTGTCGGGAAAGGCCACCCCCTAAACCGAGCAAGGAAGAAGTATCTACTTTTCCAGGCCGTGACCTTCGAAGGGAAGTTGTGGAGCAACTTGTACCCAGGCTGGTAGAGCAAAAAATAGCTAAATTTGTTTGGGGCACTGGCAGGGTTTTGTTTGATCTAGAAGACCGAGGTGAAGGTCTTTATACCAAGAGGGAGGTCGATGTCAAAGAAAAGAGAGATCGTAATGACCAAGGTACGAACAGAGTTTGAGTGTAACTAATCAATGGTAATGTTATAGAACTTTAACGCTTTAGGAATGAAAGGGTGAAGTGGAAAATAGAGCTCAACCTTCAAGTGCTCCGCGAAGACAACTATCTCAATATTGTGATGCTCCCAGGAAAAGCCATCCATGGTAAGAGAATAGCCATAGTGGTCGGGAAATCTATATCGAGTGGCCAAGGCACGAATCTCCTCGACAGACATTTGGGTGGGACCGAAACGGTTTGATTCTCTAGGATGAGCTGGCCGACAGAAAGACGAGGCCCCTTTGTGGGGACCTCGTCGATCTCGGATCGAGGTGGCCTCCACTGTCGTACCAAAGTGGGCCCTATCTTCTCTAGACTAGCTACCCGACATATTTAAAGCAAGGAAAATGAAATGGAATGAGCAGGGAAGATGACTTACAGAAAAGGGAGAAAGGCCGACCTAACAACATCGAAAACACCAAAGACAATGTGAGAGCTCAAAGTAAGATGAAGAAAAATGGACCCCCTAAAGCTCCTATTTATAGCCGATATAACCGAAAATAGACGGTCCAAATCGAGCAGATTTAACGGCCCCCAGGAGGGCGATCGCTCAAATTTCAAGGGTGAACTCGGTTGAGCGTGTTTTTGATGTCCGTGGAGTTTATAGTCTGCGTGGCGTTCGTGCATTCTTGAGACACGATCTTGCCCTGAGGTTGAGCCAGTTGGGTCGATCAGATTTGGCTCATAAGTCGGACCTCGGCCAAACCAATGAACATGCCAAATTCTCCCAAACACGTCATAAACTTCTGCCCCGAGTTTTGCACCTCAGGCACGGGAGTGGGGGCACTTGATGAGGGGTAATTTGGTCTGACCCATTAGAGAAAATGTCTCCCTTTTGTTGCTTAGTTGTAATATTGGATCCTAGCATTAAGAAAGATGGCTAAAAAATTTTACTTGAATCATATTGTGAAAATATGAATATTGAAGTTGGAAATAAAATATAAGAAGTTAAAAATTTATTATTTGAAATGTATAGTTTATATGAATCTCAAATGGGTGGGCATAAGAAATCTTGTACTAGTGCAAGTTCCACTTCTAAAACAACTAGTTCCATTTCCAATAGTGGAGACAAATTTTGGTCTCTACTATATAAGAGGCAGAAATCTACTACCAGTTCATTTGCTGAACTTAATTTTTATTTACAAGCAAGTGTTTTTACTTTAATTGATTCCTCCGACAACGAGGTATGGGATAATAATTTTGATATTTTAGCCTAGTGGAAAGGACATTAAAAAAAAACTATCCAGTCCTTACCGCCATGGCACGTGATATACTTACCCCTTTGGTGTCTATAGTTCCATCGGAGTCTTGTTTTAGTGTAGGTACTAGGGTGCTAGACAAAAAGAGAAGTTCTACGAATGATGAATGACTGGAGATGTGCACCTACCTTAAAGATTGGTTGGATGTTGAAAATAAATTACAAGACAAAGGAGGGCATGACATTACACCTGATGTTTCACTTGAAGTAGATGATGACAATCTAGGATGATTAGATGAGGATGTAGGTGCAGGTGGAAGTTGAAGAAAAATGAAGTCAATATTGTTTTATTCTTTTGTTTACTTAATATTTCCTTATTTCAATTATTGTGATTTTTTCAACTTTAAAATTATTGTAATTTTTTCCAATTTTATTTATATTAGTTCTTATTTTTCAACAATGTAATTTTTTATTTTAAATTTATAATGGTATTATATATTTTTATATTTTAGTCCATTTTCTATATTTCATTCATCCATTTCCCATTGCCCATTGTATTTTTCAAATTCAAGAAATAAAATTCCAATTTTTTACAATTTGTATTTTGTTAAGTATTTAAGTATTTTTTAATTTATTTGTTAGATTTTCTATTTTTCCAATTTGTTCCCAAAGCTCAAAGGAATTATTGAATTAAGGAAAGTGAAGTATTTTAGCAAAAAAAAAATCAAAATGTCAAAAAGCAAAAAAAAAAAAAAAGCAATTTGGCCCAATTCAACCTGGGCCCAAGGGTTGGCCCACAACCCAACCCACTACACAGCCCACAGCCCACCCAACCCAAGCCGACGTAATGGCCCAGCCCGACCTGGGCCCACACAGGATCGAGCCATGGGCTATGTCGGCTTGACCCCCCAAAGTATCCCAGGGGAGGGAAACACGGCCCGGTCAGCCCGCACTTTGCACATGCCACACACGTGCCGAGCCATCCGATTTACATCTCTACCTAGAGGTTTAAGTGATTAATAGTTAGCTATGTTCATGTGCTGTTTGTCTTGTGTGTTTAAATTCGTTTGGTTGTTATGGGATCTCTCTTAAACCTAAACGAGTAGAGAGGGTGAGACCATATACAACTTTGTCTTTTGATAATCATGCCTAATTACTATCCATTATTTGTAATCTCTTTAGTTTGCTCTCATTTGTGCAAATTAAAATTGGTATTTATATTTGAATGGCAGCCATGAATACTCAAAACCTTTTTGCTTAATTTCAATCAATTGACCTTTTGAGCGAAACCAATTACAAGCGATGAAGAAATCAGATTGATACAGTCTTTAAGGGCTTGTTAATATGACTTTTGCCTCACACAACCCAAGCCTTTACAACCTCCAACAAAGTGAGTAGTTAAACC
The DNA here is from genome assembly GCF_055504915.1 of Nelumbo nucifera. Lineage (NCBI taxonomy): Eukaryota > Viridiplantae > Streptophyta > Magnoliopsida > Proteales > Nelumbonaceae > Nelumbo > Nelumbo nucifera. The sequence goes on from NC_142649.1 coordinate 60,319,357, forward strand.
CATACTAAATATAACAATTGGTAGTAGGCCAACAAAATGGCTCTTCTTATCATTCAAAGTTTGCTTTTGGAGCCATTAAAGGCCGGCATTACCATATTTGATACTACTAGGGAAAACCTTAACACTATTAAGAGTCGATTTATAGTCTCCATAAAGGCTATGATTATGAGTCTACTTTTCCAACTTTTTGATACAAAATTTTAAACACCTTATGAGTATAAAAGAGCTTATCAATAAGGTATCTAGGATTGTTTATCAACTTTCTTGATTTGAAAATGGATTTAGATGATGGTTTCCTCATTTATCTTGTGCTACCTGCCTTACCTAAATCCTTTGTAACCTTTGTGATTAATTACAACACTTGTATTCACAAATGGAGTATGAATGAATTGATAAATCAGTGTGACTTGGAGGATGAGAGACAAAGAAGGGCATAATTGAATATATACATGTTTTTTGGGACTAAAGAAAAACGGTTTAAGAAGAATGCGAAAAATAAAAACCAGAAGTATAACCCCAAGGAGCAAAATTCCACCAAGTCTAGGCAAAAGAAACCATAAGGAATTACTTATAGTTATTGTATGAAACCAGGGCACTACAAATCTAATTATTAGAAGTTAAAGAAAAATGAAAGCAAGCAAAGTAACTCTTCAACCTTAGTGTGTTTAGAAATAAATTTTGAGGATATACACATGAATACATGTTGGATCGATTATGGATGTATTATTCACATTTTAATACTATTTAGGGGTTTATGAACATAAAGAAAGTTGATATGGAGAAAATTTACATCTATATGGGAAAGGGAGAGCATGTCGGAGTATTAGGAGATGGCATCTACAAACTTGTTATAGAATCTGGAGTCACATTTGATCTTCATGACACTTACTATGTGTTATTTACTAAAACAAACTTAACTTTAGTTTTAAAGTTAAATGCTTATAGGTACTCATTTTTTTTTTGTGGAACTCTTACTATTACTTATAATTTGAATAAAATTGGCTTTGCAACTTGTTTAGATAGGCTTTATAAATTGAATCTTGACCAATCATATACAAAATCTTTATTACTTGTGAATGTTGGATCTTTTATTCTTGATAATTTTTCGCTTAAAAGAAAAGAGATGGAATCTTCATCCATGTTTTGTTATCAAAGTTATGTCACATATCCAAAGACTATATTAATAGATTGGCTAGAGATGGAATACTTTCAGTTGCAAATTTTGAAGATCTTTGTGATTGGTGTTAATTGCCTTAAGGGAAAAAATGACTAGAAAATATTTCCCAAGGGTACTAGGTGTTTTGAGCTCCTATAGATTATTCACATTGATATTCATGGTCCTTTTAAAGTTTTTGCTCAAAGTGGGCATAGATACTTTATTACATTAATTAATGATTGTTTTATATTGAGTTATTTTTATAGGTCAAGAATAAACCAAATGGCTTATGAAAATTCAAAGTTTACAAGGCTCATGTGGAAAATCAGCTAGGTAAAAGAATCAAAATTATAATAGCTAATAGAGGTGGCGAGTTTAAGACTTTTGATACTTTTCTGGAGGAGCATGGGATTACAAAATGGTGTTGCCAACAAAAGAAATAGATCGTTAATGGATATGGTGCATAGTATGATGAACAATGCCACTTTACGAACATCTTTTTGGGGTTAAATCTTTAAGATGACAGTTCACATGTTGGACATAATGCCTCCAAATTAGTGCCTAGGACAACATATGAAATATCGACTGAAAAGAAGCCAAGTTTAAATCACTTACATGTGAGAGGGTGTACCATTGAAGTTAAGATTATCACCCAAGACTACAAAAAAGCTCATCCAAATCCAGTAGTTATTTCTTTGTGGGGTTTTCTAATTATTCATGTAACCCTAAATTCTATTTGATTGGATAATCACTATGCCACATTAATAGTTTTAGCACCAGATTTTTGCTTGGTCCACCGTCATAACCTCCAATTTACCCCAAATACACAATCAAACCCTTTCGATCTCTTCGAAAAACTCAAAAAAACCAAAGAACCAAAATTTTGCCCTAAGATCCCTAAAATCCACTGTTAAACCTATATGATACCAATCTGATGGCCTCAATCAACCCTTGTCCACACTTTAAACCTCATATCAAACACCACCATCGGAGTCAAGACCTCCCAAAATACCTACCAAGCAAATCTTAACTCAAAATTCCTCAGTTCCCCTCTTATCAAACAAAGATTCTATTTCGACCCCTTTCGCCAGCTTGAAACACCCACAACCTAGATCCCCTTCATCCAAACACATAAGGCCCAATTAGACCATACAATTGATCCCTAAACACACCAAAACACCTGCCCATAAAGTTTTGATCCAAAATTCCCCCATTTACACTTCCATCAAACCAAGATTTTATTCCGGATATTCTAGTTGACCCAAATTCTTACAATATTTACCTCCATGAACCGATCAAACATTACCACCAGGTTTCAAATACTCTAAAATTCCCACCTGTAAAATTTCATCCCAAAATACCTTTGTTTGCCCCTACATCGCACAAAGATTATGTTTTGAGGCCCCGTATTAATTAAATCAAGCCCTTTTTCCAAATCTGCCAGATTCAAGACTAATTGGGCCAATCCAACCCCACCATTCAACTCAGAATATCCAAAAACCCATCTTGCCAAATTTCAACAAGAAATGCCATTGTTTAGCCATCCGTTTAAAAAGATTCTATTTTGGTTAATCTCGTTGACCCACGCACAAAGCCACTCTCTGTAGTCTGACCCATCTCAACCCTCAACGTTTTGACCCAAACCCCTTCATCATTGAACCAGAACCCTGGTTTGACCCCCTTGAGCGACTTTGACTCGGGTCCACGAAATTACCAAAAACTACCCTCGGATTACTAAAATTTATGAAAATGCCCCTGGTGCCCTATAAAAATCTAACCCAATGTCTTAATCGCGGTAATGGGGGATTCACTGTTCAGAACTGTTCATTGTTTCATGCATTCGAAGTGACACACATCGGTGACGAACTGACAACAACTCTCTCCACCTCCGGCCAGATCCCTCTTCAGCTCCACCTTTGGCCTTTCTCTCTCACTCGTTTCCTCCCATTCTTTTTCTTCTTCTTGCTCCGCCCTCCCTATTTCTTCTTGATTGCCGCTACAATTTACAGTAGCGGCGATGATATAGTCTCTCCCTCATCTCTCCATTTCTTCCCCCTATATTTCTCTCTCTCTCATTTCGGCCTCTCAATCACTCGCCTTCTCCCTCATTTTTTTTTCTTTTTGTTTTATTTGTCCAAACACCTTGCCCCCTGTTTTCAAACCTCATCGCCACCACTGTAACTTCTGGTAATGTCAGTTGTTCATTAGCTCCCTAAACTTGATCGTCTATGCCCCCATGGAGCAGATCCAATCATAGCCATTAATGTTAGGGGGCATTTCTCTTCTAGTTAGCGTTCACTAATCCAATCCTAGCATACTGAAGCTCCCCTGTTCCAGCAGTCGTGTTCAGCTCGATATCCGATCAACATCTTCGAATCACCTATCAATCCCCCAGGTCGTTATCTTCATCATCCAATAAGGAGATCACAACAGACATCTGTTCACAATGACACCTACCTGCAACAATCAAATACAATGGCCATCTCCTATTTATGTCTTTGACAACCATTTATGTTCAAAAATGAACAGTCTGAGTTTAGAACTAACTGAGGTCTCGTTGCAGATCTTTAACTACAGGGCAGGACACAAGTAAGGTAAGGTCGACCATTCTTTTTTTTCTTTGCTATTCGTTTGTTTGTTTTTTTTTTTTTTCTTCTGAAGTCGGGATTTAATGCTCACCACGACCTTGGATTAAATTGGGTCCGAGGGAGATTGCTTGGGGCTGGAGATGAAGCTCATGCCGAATCAGCTCTTATGATATTTGTGACACCAATCCAATCTCATCGTTGTCCTTGTTAGGAGTACATCCAAATGACGTACCATCTTGAAATTCTATACTAAGAACGATGAGGATTACTCAATGGAGGACTCCTAATTTGTAGTAACTATTGTTTAAATTTTGAATTCTATAACAATCTTATCATGTAACATATCTATTTATACTAATTCAATCCAGCCTAATCAAATAAGGGCTTTCCTTTCTCTCTTTCCCTTTGATGACTCGACCATGGCAGCCTACTTAACCAGAGTCAGAGAGATCCTGCCGAGTTTCTGTTCCTTCTTTATTAGACAAATCCTGAGGTCCGAGAATGTTGAGGCCGACGCCCTGTCACGACTAGCAAGTACGAGCGACAACACTATGCGGACTGTGTACATAGAGGATCCACCTCGGCCCAACATTCTCAGGGGAGCAGAAGAGGCCGCTCCCGTGTTGCAAGTTGAACCGAGCTGGATTAACCCGCTCGTTGATTATCTTCTCCACGGGACCCTACCTGCAGAACGCAATGCAGCTTGGAGGGTAGAGCGACAATCGGCCAAGTATGTCCTCATAGACGGACGATTGTATAGGAGTTCATTCACGCTCCCCTACCTACGTTGCTTGCGACCCACATAAGCTGAGCTTGTACTTCACGATATCCATGAAGGTCTATGCGGAGGACACCTGGGGGGTAGGGCCCTTGCCCAAAAGGCATTAAGGTAGAGCTACTATTGGCCCACAATGAAAGTAGACACATTCGAAATCGTCAAGAAATGCGACAAATGTCAGAGGCATGCCAACATCCTCCTTCAACCTGCTACCAACTTAAAGTATCTTACTAGTACGTGGCCCTTCGAACAGTGAGGAATCGACATTCTCGGTCTATTTCCGCCAACAACCAGACAGAGGAAGTTCTTAGCCGTGGCGGTAGACTACTTTACGAAGTGGGTGGAAGCCGAACCGCTAGTAAGCATTATAGCTCGGAATGTGCAAAACTTCTTTTGGAAAAACATCGTATGCCGTTTCAGACTCCCCAAAATCTTGATTTCGGATAACGAGAAGCAATTTGAAGATATTAAATTTCATAAGTGCATTGAGATGGGGATTCCGTAGAACTTCACCTTGGTTGCACATCCACAAACAAACGGGCAAGCCGAAGTAATGAACAGAGCCATCTTTCGCGGGCTAAAATCCCGTCTTGCACGAGCTAACGGGTTGTGGGTGGACGAGCTACCCAGTGTTCTTTGGGCCTACTAGACTACCATCAAGACAGCGATTGGTGAGACCCCCTTTAACCTCACATATGGTAAAGAAACGATGATCTCGGCAGAAATCGAAGTGCCCACGTTGCGACTTGAGGCTTATGATGATGAAACATATAATGACGAGCTCCGTACCAACCTAAACCTTGTAGAAGAGGTACGAAACTTGGCCTACATCCGAACTGCGGCATACCAACAAAAAGTAGCTCAATACTATAACGCCGGGGTCAAGAAGCGGCAGTTTCGTGTTGGCGATCTAGTCCTATGGAAACTTATGGTACCTGAGCCCGGTGTGGGTAAGCTCAGACCGAATTGGGAAGGTTTGTACCATATAAGACGGGTGTACGGGGAAGGCACGTATGAGCTCGAGACTTTGGAAGGGAAGTTAGCACTTCGAGCATGGAACATCGACAACTTAAGAAGATGTTGTTTGAATCCACAACTCCAAGTATAAGTCACTCATGAAATCACCAAACTGGTCAAATAGACGACGAACTGGAGAGAGGACCATAAGTCACTCCCAAAAGTCTAAGGGCTATGATGCCGAGCTGATAACAGACATCGACACGACAAAAGTCCTAGTCGCCTCTTTGGCACAGGTAGCTTAAAACCCAGTCGCTTTAGTATGGGCAAAGAAAAGTGGCACAGGCACAGACAGGTCGGGTATGTACCCTACAGTGTCTATTCGCCTTGGCATACAATGGCAATTTGATTATTCCTACTAGTGTCGAGCTCGCCAGCTCGGGAGTAATCTATACTTAGAAAAAAGTTCACTCCTATTTGGTTCAGCTCGCTTGCTCGGGAGTAATCTACACAGAAAAATTTGCACACAAAGATTGCAAAACACTTGTATTTCATTGATAAAGAACTTCAAGTACGAAAATAAAGAGAGAAAGATTACAATTGACCAAGCTCGGAGACTCGAAACATTGAGCATTACAAAAGGAGGGGGTCCAAGAAAAGAGGCTTCAATCTGTTCGGGGCTTTTTATCCTTATTGGAGACTTCGACAGGAGGATCTGTCTCCATACGATCCTCGCTAGCACCGGTCTCCTCTTCCTCGTCATCAAGCAGGTCGTCATCACTCTCCGCTTCGGAGTCCGGATCTTTGGCAGCTTCAATTGCCATCTCCTTGGTGATCTTCGACGTGGTTATGACACTAAGGTCGAGGTGGGGAAATTCACCTCGGGTCAACCACCTGCTGAGTTTGAACCCCTTGTGGTAACCCACTGTCCCTTCCTCGATCAGCCTTTCCCGAAGCTCCACTGAGGACTTGTACTCCTCAATTGCCTTAACGTTGGCCTCCTCCATCGCCTGAAACAGTAGTTCGGTTCGTTCCTTCACATGGGCCTCGAGGTTCTCGACCTCCCTCTTCAATGCCGTTTTACGCTCTTCGAGCTCCTTCTTCTCTGACATCAGCAGAGTTAGCAGCTCCTTCTTAGCTCGCGCGTTGTTTTTTAGTTGGTTGATTTCGTTGTGAGCTAAGTTCAGTTCGGCGTGGGCATTTCGGGAAGACTCCTCAGCTTCGAGAGCCCGCTTTAGGTTCACCTTGGATTGATAAGCCAAGGCGTGGATGGAGGAGTTCACCTGCCAAGAGAAGAAAACGAGTATTAGTATACAAAAACTCTAAGTACAAGACAATTTGATAGACAAGTTCAAGAACGTACCACCATACAGTGTGTGGCCGCTCGGGCCCTGAGCTGAGCAATTGGCAAGTCGGCCCAACGAGTGATCTCCTCATTGAACACCGCATCCTTGCTCTTGAGAAGGCCGAACTTTGGAGTCAAAATGCTTCGAACTGGAGCATCGCTGCCTGAAGAAGTTGCAGTTGCTAGGACGGGCTCTGAAAATGTAGCCTCCTTGGGCATGCGGGGTGAGGTGGCCTTGCCCGAGTCCACCTCGACCAGATCGGTTACGGGAGACTGCTCGGCAATTGGTGGGTGCTCGGGCTTAGGAACGGAAACCTCAATTGTGGCTGCTTCAGTCTCGATGCGAGCCTTTTTGGAGGCTCTCTTCTTTTTCTTCCCCATTTTCATGTTCCCGAAGAGCTCATTGGTAGGGATGCCGTCCATGGCAACTGCGATAAAAATGAGCTAAATCAGATACAATACCAAAGTAAAACGAATAGAAAAAGTATAGCAAATAGCGACCTACAAGGAGGACTTAGGCCGGCCTGCACGAGCTTCTCCTCGGTTATGAAGTTTTCAAACTTTAGGCCGAGCCCTGCCCAAGATCGGACCTCCTCCCTTGTCTTCAGGTCCAGTCTAACATCGGGGTCCTAGATGGCCGCCCTCCTATGAGTCGGGAAGGGCCACCCCTCCGTGTTGCGGACCACGAAGTAACGCCTCTTTTAGGTCGGGACCTTATTAGGGAGCAAGTGCAACAGTTTGTATCTGGGATGAGGTGACAAGTAGTAAGTTCGCCTGTGCTCAGGCAGAACGTAGACAAGTTTTTCTTAATGGAGAGGATTGAAGAGAAGACGTCGAGGTCAAGAGGACGGTTGTAATCATGGAAAAGAGAAATGGTCCCTACGATATTATGGATAAAGTTTGGGTGTAGGTGGTCTATGCTTAATGTTAAAGAATTTAACGATCTCGATTATAAGAAGGTGAAGTGGATGATGCAGATCGGCTACGAGCTGCTCCTCGAAGATCACGATCTCGTTGTGATCATGATCCCAGGGAAAGTTGCCTAAGGAGATGCTATATACAAGGTTGTTAGGGAGTCTATACCGGCTACTAAGGCTAAGAGCCTGTCCGCCATCATTATCGATGGGCCGAAGTCTGGCAGTCAACCTCGTTGTGAGGTGGAAGCTGATTTACCAGAGGCCTTTCTCTCTCGCCGAGGTGAGTTCACCTCGGGCGGACTGAGGACCGCGTCCTGTCTTGAAGTGACCACCTTGGTAGGACGAGGATCCACGGTCTGAGCTGAGGTACCCACCTCGGTCCCAGCGGACTCGCCGCTCCCGTCTAAAAGACTATCTAAGCTAAGGCTAGACATATTAAAGGAAAGGACAACGGAATCAAAAGGAAAAAGCAAAGGAAAGTGGACTCACCAAAAGGAAGACCGAAGAAAAGGAGGCGACCTCGGACCCAGAAAAGGCTGATACCGAACTGGAAGACTTGAGCATAACCGCAACACGATCCAACGGCTCCTAGGGAAACCGGTTGCATGTCCCCCAAGGTTGAAATCGATTTAGCGCATGCTTTGACGTCCGCAGAGTCTATAAATAGCTTGACGTCCACGCGTACATGGTACGCGATCTGGGTTACTTCCTTGTTGAACGGGTCTGACTAGCGGCTACCCGTCCACATCATATAGATTTCGTGCCAAATCCACCTAAGCTCGTCGTGAACTCCCCGCGTCGGGTTAGGACCCCTGCCTCGAGGAGTGGTGGCAATTGATGAGGAGTAATTTGGCATGACCTGGTAAATAAAAGTCACGTGGACACGATCTACACGTAGAATGACAAGTCAGCAAGGGGAGCCTAGTCAGCGCTATGCGGAGCTCGGCATAAAGTTACTTCGGCATAAAGTCACTTCAGCAACAACTCACCTCAGCGTAATGCCACCTCGGCTGCTAATCGAGTTCGGGGCCCAGGAACTGAAGTGACACGTAATAAATCCCAGTAGCTTCCCAGCAGACTTCGGATATTGCGGGATCATACCGCATAACGACAAGCCTTATCTTCTCCCCGTCCGAATCGGGCGGCGATAATGAAGTTCATTGACTGATACATTACTCTCCAATTAAAGTGGGAACGGATCTCACCCATTCAGGCCACAAATCTCGGAACTGTTCTGGGAAACCCGCAATAACTCGGCTATATAAAGGCGTCAACCCCTCCATGGTCCAGGTACACGCGCGATTACTTGTATCCAAGCTCTCTAGCACTTAGATTCTAGCTCGCAATCACAACATGGTACTGACTTAAGCATCGGAGCGACCTTGCCGGGTTAACCACCCCCGGGTGCTCTAATCTTCTGTCTTGCAGCTTGGTCCCGCTCGCTACACGACTAAGGTTCAGTTCATCCTCTAGCTAGGAGCTTCCAGATCGCGCACCATCACCTACCATCTAGATATAGAAATGGTTTCATTTTCAAGTTGGTTTTAAATTTTGCATTTCATTTATATCATTGATAAAATAATTATTATTTTTCATACTTATTTTTGTTTATATTATTAGTATATAATATAATAGATGTGCCCAAAATTGTTTCATATTTTTTGTACTATTTTATTTAATAAAACATTTTTAATTATACATCATGGGTTAACCTATTTGACTTGAAAGGTTGAAGCACTAACCCAGCTCCTAGATAGGAAGATGGTTTAATTTTCCATCGGTTTTAAATTGTATATTTGATGTCCATCATTAATAAAATTATGTCTATTTTATCATACTTAATGTTTAATTTGACAAATATATAATAATAGAAATGTACCCAATTTTTTTTCAAAAAAAATTCTATATTTTTTGTATTTTTTATATATTTTTTTGTATTTTTTATATTTCTAAATTTGTATTAATTATTTATGACATCATGAAATTATCCATTTGACCCAAATTGTTAAAGTACTTACCCACGACCTAGATGGAAAATGTGATATTCATTTTCTAGGTTTATTTTAAAAATATAAAATTTCATTCTACTAATAATTATTGTGTATGGAGTTATTAGTGGAATTTAATGATGATAAATAAAAGTATTTGTTATATTTCTAAATTAGTATTATTTATTTATGACGTCATGAATATCATTGATAAAATAATTATTACTTATTACACTTATTTTTGTTTATATTATTAGTATATAATATTATAGATGTGCCCAAATTTGTTTCATATTTTTTGTACTATTCTATTTAAAAAAATATTTTTAATTATACATCATGGGTTAACCTATTTGACCTAAATGGTTGAACTACTAAACTACCCCTATATAGGAAGATGGTTTAATTTCTCATCGGTTATAAGTTGTATATTTGATGTCCACTAGAAATAAATTTATGTCTATTTTATCATACTTATTTTTTAATATGACAAATATATAACAATAGAAACGTGTCCATTTTTTTTTCAAAATTTCTTTTTTTATATATTTTTTATATTTCTAAAATTGTATTATTTATTTATCACCATGAAATTATCCATTTGACCCAAATGGTTGAAGTATTTATCCACGACTTAGATAGAAAATATGATTTCCTTTATAGGTTTATTTTAAAAATATAAAATTTCATTCTATTAATAATTATTTTGTTTGGATTTATTAGTGGAATTTAATAATGATAAACAAAAGTATTTTTTATATTTCTAAATTTTTATTATTTATTTATGACAGCATGAAATTATTCATTTGACCCAAATGGTTGAACTACTTACCCACCACCTAGATGAAAAATATGATTTGATTTCTATATTTATTTTAAAAATATAAAATTTCATTCCATTAATAATTATTGTGTATGAATTTATTAGTGGAATTTAATGATGGTAAACAAAAGTATTTTTTATATTTCTAAATTTGTATTATTTATTTATGACATCATGAATATCATTGATTAAATAATTATTGCTTATCACACTTATTTTTATTTATATTATTAGTATATAATATTATATATGTGCCCAAAATTGTTTCATATTTTTTTTGTACTATTCTATTTTAAAAAATATATATGGTTAATTATACATCATGGGCTAACCTATTTGACAAAAAAGGTTGAACCACTAACCCACCCCCTATATATTTCCCATTGGGTTTTAATTGTATATTTGATGTCCACCAATAATAAATTTATGTCTATTTTATCATACTTATTTTTTAATATGACAAACATACAACAATAGAAACCTGTCCAATTTTTTTCCAAATTTTATTTTTTCTATATTTTTTGTTTTTTTTTTATTTCTAAATTTGTATTATTTTTATGACATCATGAAATTATCCATTTGACCCAAATGGTTAAAGTACTTACCCACGACTTAAATGGAAAATATGATTTCATTTATAGGTTTATTTTAAAAATATCAAATTTTATTCTATTAATAATTATTGTGTTTGGATTTAATAGTGGAATTTAATAATGATAAACAAAAGTATTTTTTATATTTCTAAATTTGTATTATTTATTTATGACATCATGAAATTATCCATTTGACCCAAATGGTTGAACTACTTACCCACCACCTAGATGAAAAATATGATTTCATTTCTATGTTTATTTAAAAAAATATAAAATTTTATTCTATTAATAATTATTGTGTATGGATTTATTAGTGGAATTTAATGATGATAAACAAAAGTATAAATGTTGGATTCAATGAGAGAGAATGTGATTTATTTAATGACTTAAATATAAGACTTAATGAGTGGTAATTGAATGTACTTAATGGTATTCTTTTAATTACATTTTCTGCCATTTCAATGGAGATGAACTAAATTCAAGATGAGGGGTATTTTAGTAAAGAAAATTCCAGAAGCCAATACCTCCTCATTCACACTTTTATAAGTAGTATAGATTATCCTATTTTTTGAAATAATTAATTATGCTTTTTATGCTTATGACCATTTTGAACCCCGTGTGGACCCCACCTATTGTACCTGGGAGAGGGGTGCCTAACCCCTTTCCCTCTCCTATCTGAGACTTGCCCATACTAGTTTGGCCTGTGCCTCAGGCTATTAGAGTCGCCATTAAAACAAAACGGTTTTGAAAATCATTATCGGATGTCTCATAACTTCCATTTTCGTACTGATGGGTAGGGTTGCTCAAATTCGATTGATGAACTGAAAACTGAACCGAACTAGACCAAATACAAGTTCGGTTCAGTTAATTTGGATATCAATTTGGTTCATTTTTTGTTTTTTTTTTAAATCGATTTTTGGTTTCAGTTTTGTTTGGTTGAGATTTTCAACTGAATCGAATTGAAAACCGAATTAGTGTTTATTTAATGAAGTATATTAATTTTTTAATGTGATCCATCTATTTAATACTTTATGCTAATTAATTATTATATTTCCCAATGACCAATTTGGAAATTTCTCATTAGGCTTTAATTGATTGTGAACAACTTTTAATTAAGAATTGTTAATTCTTAATTGTTTTTGAAAAGTGCCTAATTCGCGAATTCCCCATCGGCATAGGGCTTTGGGCACAACCCTAGTTCTGTTCAGTTGGGCATTGGGGCATTCTAGCTTTTAATTAATAATAACAGTCAATTAATTAAAACCACTGGGTTATGGACTATTTTAACTTTTAATTAATAACATTTATTAATTATAAATTATTTATTACTTGTTGATCAATGTTTGTCATTTATGTGGAATTAGGGCCTAACCAAACCAAATCGAACCGAATTTGGTTAGGGTCAGTTCAGCTTTGAACTCTAGTTCAGTTCAGTTCGGTTTGAGAAAATGGTCAAATCGAATAGTCGGTTAGGTCCTCGGTTCTAACCAAATCAACCGGTTGTACACTCATACTGGTGGGTGGCAACTCCAAATTCAACCCAAGTGAACCATTTTCTGACATTCACAAATAGTCATCATGATTCATGACTAATCCACCTTGAGTTATGAAATGTATATTATTTATAAAAAAGGAAAATAACACTTTGAGAGTTAGAAAGAAACATGGCCACATTCTTGACTTGAAGTTGAGTTTGGAATGATATTAGTCATGCCATAAGCCATTTGGATGAGAGAACATCCAAGACAATCCTTAATCAGAACTCTATCAAGACATGATCTTAGGCTCCTTTTGAAGATCCTGCCATAACGGCCAATGCTGGTTAAGAAGTTGACCCTTTTTTAAAGCACTAATGAGTATGCATGTGGCAATTTTTAATGATGATGATAGTAAATAATATCTTTCCAAAAGTTTTTATATTTTTTCATATTTCTATGTCTATAAAATTTATTATTATTTATCATGCTATTTTTGTTTAATATTTTTAATATATGATATTAGAGAAGTGCCCAAATATTTTGTACATTTTTTTTTGTATTTTGTATACGTTTGTGTGTTTTCATATTTTTAATTGTTGTTGTTGTTGTTATTGTTTAAGTATGTCATTAATAGTTCATACATTTTGACCCAAAGGGTTGGATTATTGACTCACCACTAAATAGGAAAACAACTCCATTTTTAGGTTGATTTTAAATTTGTATTTTATTTATATCAATACTAAAAACAATTATTCTTTGTCACACTCATTTTTCTTTAATATGGTTAATTATTAATATAAGATTCAATGAAGGAATGGGAGTTGATACACTAAATATAAGACTTAATAGATAGAATTGAACTGTAGTTCAAATTATATTTGATGACCTCAAAATTAGAGAGTAAATTCAAAAAATAAGGATATTTTAATCAATAACAATATTTAATAAATGTTTATAATTATATTTCTATCCCTATAATTACAAAGATACCAAACTCAAAATTTGGGATATTTCAATGAAAAAAAGTTCGACACTCTTGTTCACCCTCTTAATAATAGTAATCTATTTTTTTTTAATTAATTCCACAGTTTCAGGTTTGTTGGATTTATGATTGGACCGGTCTTCTCTCTTTACTTTATTTACTTCTCTCATTGGTCAAAATAATTGGACCGGATGAACCGGATTCATCTACTTGGCGCATGCGCTTACAACCTGACCCGATCCACTTGGCGCATGTGCTTACAACCTGGATTTGCACGTGCCACCGCCTCATTATTTACTTTAGAAGTTTCTTCACTGTTGGGGTTAATAACAGGCAATAGCTACGCATCCTTGAAGGAAATACTTTTTTCATGAAACGGCTTTGACTTCAATCAATTAATTAATTTATTTATTTATACAGATAACAGATTCCTATATTATTGCTACATATAACTTGAATTCTATGACCTGTTTAATGTTTAAATTAATTATCATCATACTCTCGTTTTCTGTTCTTCGTGTTTGTTCACACCTTCCTCTGAGCATCTCATTTCATTCTCCAGAATGTCGTACGCATACCTCTTCAAATACATAATCATCGGAGACACAGGTGATTTGCTTCCATCAATTCCTATTTCCTTTTTTTTTTCCATAAAGTAAACACGTTTGAATCATGATTTGTTCTGTTTTATGGGCATATGTTTGATTTCGGCGTGGAACATTGTTCGGGGTTTGGGAACGCCTTAATAAAAATATTTTATTCGTACTCCGTTTGTATGTTTTCTTGTATATGATAGAATTGGCCAGATTTATGAATCTATGATAATTTCATATTCAAAAAATATTTCATGGGTTTAAATGTTCTGTTTTTTTTTCATGAAATTTAGGATCAGTTTTCTGTGTAATCCTAATTCGTGGAATGCTTGCAAGTTCCGTTCATAGTTGGGGATCTTTTTGTTTCAAATATAGAGAACTTTTTTAGTTTATTGTTGTCTTGTAAACCTATCCGTTTTTAATTGAACGTTTTACGGGTTTATTTTGTTACTAGTTGTTTCTTTTCTGTCAATATTGTTAAGTATTGAACTCTGTAAAACTTTGGCACTTTGCACGTTTTCTTCTCAATTTTCTACTCCACTGTCTAGAAACCTTGGTCCTCTGCTTTAGCTTTACCCCTTGTTAATTTCCATAGCCAATTTCCCATACCCTACCATAAATTGGATCTTCTCTCAAAGTGTTCTCAATTTCTGAAACATTTGTTTCTAACTTTATCAGTTCAATTCAATGAAACCACACAAGAGGTACTGGTGTTCTTTTTAATCCACGATAAAATTGTATTCACGATCAAATGAAGATAGAAGTATAAGACTATCAAGTCAAAGAAATGGAGGCAGCGAAAGATCTTAGAGAGGCCAACAATTCAAGAGATGACCAACAAAGATAACCTGGTAAGAATGATCCTCAATCTGGCAACATTGTCAGCCATCAAGTTCGCTACTTGGGGATCAATCTGCGGCAGAAGTGTATTCTTGATGCCTAGGCTTTAGCTTTTCTAATAAGTTGTCTCAGACTCGAGGAATCCTCAAAGCCATCTAGCAATGAGCAAATCACAACCTGAAAGTTCACTTATACACCTCTAAAAACATAATGTATAAACAACTAATTTCTAATAGCACCTAAAGCCAAATTGATGACTTCAATTTCAGAAGTTGCTGTGTGCTCAAAAATTCTATTGTTCCTCTCGTTCCATATGGCCCACAGGATTGCCAAAGGAATGGAAGACCAGCAAACTTCCCCTTTCTTGGTTAATCCAGAAATGTGTCATTCCTCCAACAAAGCTTTCACTGAAACGGGCATGTATCAGCTCAGGTTTAGGACCTTCAAAAAGTGATTCCAAACTGATGTACTGAACTTGCAATGGAAGAATGGATGTCTTGAAGACTTGACCTCCACATTGCAAAGACAACATCTCATGTACCCTTCTTCAATAACATTTCTTTGGTAAGTCATCTCTCCCAAGTTGTCACCCAAACAAAAGACTTGACTTTTGAAGGAGCCACTGTCCCCCAAATGGCCTTACTAGGAAAAGGTTCTTCTTGCTCTCCCATTAGATAATTGTAAAAAAATTTAACAGAGAACTCTCCTGACTTATTCCACTTCCAAGTTCTTGCATCATGTTCTTTACCGAATCTCCCAATCATTAAAGCCCCTTCTAAAGGAAGGAGTCCTGCAAATACCGTCATCAGCCATCAAAAAAGAAAAGGCTACCAAGGCTTCCTTGTCTACTACCACATTGAATGAGGCTGGAAACAAATCTTTAAGAGTGCTGTCACCAGTCCAAGGATCTAACCAGAATCTTAGCCTTCTACCATCTCCAATCTTGTAGCTTATTCCTCTGCTGAAATGTGTGAAAGCTTTATAGATTCCTTTCCAAACACCTCAGCCTTATGTCATTGGGGGAATTCCGGCATCCCAACCATTCTTCCTAGACCATATTTCTTGTCTATGATCTTCCTCCATAGGTTATCTGGTTCAGCAGAAAACCTGCAGAACCATCTTCCCAGTAACCCAAAGTTGAAAATCTTTATATATCTGATCCCCAAACCACCTTGGGACAGGGGCTTATAATCCTGGTTCCAACTCACTTGATGGTACTTGGGAGAGTCTTTCCATCCCAACCATAGAAAATCTCCCATCTTCTTTTTCCATTTTATCTGCAACCTCTAAAGGAACTGGAAACAAGGACATGTAACAGCCCGGAAGGCTTGCCAAGACACTTTTGATGAGGGTTACCTTACCACCTTTAGGTACCTTGCTTTCCAAGTAGCCAGATTTTGGTCCATCCTTTCTAGGATTGGATTCCAAATGACTTTGGAAGTGCAAACCCAAACATTTGGAAGTCTTCCAACTTTGCATCCCAACAAGTCAGCCAGCACCTGAATGTTGGGAACCTCCCCAACAACTATCATTTCACTCTTTGATTAGTTCACCTTCAAACCTGAGACTATCTCAAACCAAAAGAGAAGATATCTTAGGTTGAGAACTGTTTTCTTGGTAAAAAACACAGAAAGGATTCAGAGCAGTGAGAGGAGAGAAGAGAGAAGAGATTTGAAGTCAAAACTGTCATTGGTGGTGCCAGTCTTTTTAGTATTTATATTAGGGCGACCCACTCTAAAAATAAAAGGATAAAATTACATATGTGCCCCTTCAGCACCAAAATAAAGAAAAAGCTGACAGATTCAACACTCCCCCTCAAGTTGGGACATAGATATCAATCATGCCCAACTTGTCACATAAGTCATTGTGCTGTAAGTGATGTAAGCCCTTTGTAAAAATGTCTGTGAGTTGCTCCTTAGAACTAACATATGGAGTACACACTTCCCCATTAACAATTTTCTCTCTAATAAAGTGTTTGTCTACCTCAATATGTTTAGTTCTATCATGAAGAACTGGGTTGGTTGCAATGTTGATGGCAGCCTTGCTTTCACAATACAAGGACATGGGGCTATCAACTGGAAAACCCAGCTCGCTCAACAAGTTCTTTATCCACGTAGCTTCAGCCACTCCATGGGACATTGCTCTATACTTGGCTTTAGCACTAGACCTAGCCACAACACTTTGTTTCTTCTTGCTTCTCCATGTGACTAGGTTTCCTCCCACCAAAGTACAGTACCCACTAGCGGACTTTTTGTCATCAATTGATACAGCCCAGTCAGCATCTGTATATACTTCAACCTTCAAATGCCCGTTCTTTTGAAATAGTAAACCAACTCCTGGAAACTTCTTTAGATACCCGAGGATTCTCTTAGCTGCCTCTAAGTGTGTGGTCTTAGGAGCATGCATGAATTGACTAAGTACACCCAAAGCATAAGCAATGTCTAGCCGGGTCATGGACAAATACAAGAGCCTGCCCACAAGTCTCTGGAATTGCTTTACATCCTCGATAATCTCACCACAACAATCACCCAGTCTATAATTTGGATCCATAGGAGAGTCAGCTGGCTTAACTCCTAGTTTTCCTGAACCCTGTAACAGATCTAGGATATATTCCCTTTGAGAAATGAAGATCCCCTTTTGTGAGCGGGCCACTTCAATTCCAAGGAAATGCTATAATGGACCTAGATCCTTCACCTCAAATTTAGTGGCCAAGAGGTCCTTTAGCCTTTGAATTTCAACTTTCCAATCACCTATGATCACTATGTCATCAACATACATTATCAATGTTGCAATCTTTCCTTCTCCTCTTTTCACAAATAATGTATGGTCAGTTTGACATTGTTTGTAGCCAATTTGCTGCATAGCCAGATGCAACTTGCTGAACCAAGTTCTTGGTGATTGTTTTAGTCCATACATGGACTTCTTTAACCTACACACTTTTTTGTTCTTTGCCTTGGGCACTAAAGCCAGGGGTTGTACCATGTACACCTCTTCTTCAAGGCCATCATTCAGGAAGGCATTTTTAATATCTAGCTGATGAAGATCCCTATCAAGATTTGTAGCAAGAGAGAAAAGAACTTTGATGGAATTCATCTTAGCTATTGGAGCAAAAGTCTTTGCATAATCTACTCCATACACTTAAATAAACCCCTTTTGCCACCAAGCTGACCTTGTACCTTTCTACTCTGCCATTAGGCCTATGCTTCACTATGAACACCCACTTACACCCTATCGGTTCCTTACCCTTAGGAAGATCCACTAACTCCTATGTACCATTTTTATGTAAGGCATTTATCTCTTCTTTCATTGCATCTGTCCATTTAGGTACTGAGAGGGCCTCTGCCACTTTTTTAGGGATAGGGACACTGCCAATGGAAGAAAGGAAAGCACGAAAAGAGGATGAGATGTTCTCATAGAAGATAAAATGGGAGATAGGATGCTTGGTGATACAAGACCTAACTCCCTTCCTTTGAGCAATAGGGATGTATAGGTCATTAGCAGATGAAGTATCAATAGCAAGAGGGTCATAAACATCAATAGGAATAAGAGTACCTGGTTGGATAGGATTTGTCCTCGATGAGTCTGATGATGTTGGTGGTACAACTTCAAGTTGCTCCACAGCTCTTAAACTTGGTTGGCCCTTGCAGCGACGAAGAAAACCACGGAATGGAGGAGGGTGGGGCAAAGGAGGAAGAACCTAGACTCCTTTCTCCTCCACCTTACTCTCCCCCTGAGGAGAAGGGAAAAAAGGATCACTCTCAAAGAAAGATACATCCATAGAAACATAATATTTTTTGGAAACGGGGCCAAAACACCAATAACCCTTTTGAGAAGAGGGGTAACCCAAGAACACACAGGGGATAGTACGAGAATCAAGTTTACCACGAGTAACCCGCAAGATGGCATACGGTTGACAATTAAACACACATATAGGAATGGAGAAGAAGGGAGCTTTGGGAAATAGGAGTTGATGAGGGTCCTTGTACCCTAACAAGCGAGATGGCATACGGTCGATAAGGTAGGTAGCACATAACACAGAGTCCAGTAAAAAATGTTTAGGAACATTCATGTGTATGAATAACCCACGGGCAACTTCAAGGAGATGGCTGTTTTTTCTTTCGGCAACACCATTCTATTGGGGGGTTCTAGCACAAGAGCTATGATGGATGGATCGGATCCACACGAAGCAAAAAACTCCGTGAGATTACTATGAAAATACTCTTTGGCATTGTCTGATTGGAAAATTTGGATCTCTGTTTGAAATTGAGTAAATATCAAGTGTTGGAAATTTTTAATAATTTTGGATAATTCATCTCTAGACCGCATAAGGTACACCCATGTATATCTTGAGTAGTCATCAATAAGTGTAATGAAATATTTATAGCCAGTCTCAGATGGTAAAGTAATAGGACCCCAAACATCAGAATAAACAATATGAAAAGGAAAAATCAAATTTATTATTCCTTGAAGCAAAATGATTTCTACAATGTTTGCTCAACTGACAAGTTTGACATGTGAGCTCAAACACTAACACTGACTTAAACAAGTCTGGAAACAAAACTTTTAACGGCTTAAAAGATAAATGGCCTAAAAGACTATGCCATTAATAGACTTGACTCTTACTAGATGGACTCTTGGACTCAATAACCGTAAGACTAGATTTATTCTCCAGCATGTAGAGACCATCCACCATATGACCTCTACCAATCATCTTCCCCGAGGTCAAATCCTGTATCACACAAGAATAAGGGGAAAATGTTACTGAACAGTTTAATGAATTTGTTATACTATTAAAAGAGAACAAATTTATAGGTAGTTTTAGAACATGTACATTAGAAAGGGTGAGTCCAAGAGGAAGGGAGATGGTTCCTTTTTTTTTTATCAGCAAAAGACAATTTTATTTGAAATTAGGGTTAAAATAAGGTTTTACAACTGAAGGGAGATGGTTCCTTGACCAGCAATGGTGGAGAAAGAGCCATCAACTAGTCTCACCTTGTCCCTACCAGATAAAAGATGATAAGTTTGAAAACAATTTGACTTACCAATCATATGGTTCGAGGCTCCAAAATCTATTATCCAAGGGGAGTTTGAGGGATGAGAGGACACATGGAAAGCTGCGGCAAAATTACCACTGATGTAGACATAAAGGAAGTCGAGGGGGGAGGAGCTGAGTCCATTTGGCGGATTGCCCTCCCATACAGTTCCAAGTGGTCAAGGGAAGAGTTAATGATATCTTCCTTGGGATCAGTCATGGAAGGGAGGTCCTGGCTCAAGGTAGTGGTAGATGATTGAAACTCCTAAGAGGCCAAGTTTGCTACATTAAACTTCTTCTGGCCTTGTTGTCTTGGTTTCATATTTTGGTATGATTTTTTACTCAGCTTCTAGGCTCACTTTGGCTTCCCATGAAGTTCCCAACATGTATCCCGAGTGTGTCTAGACTTCTGAAAATGAGTTCACCATAGTTTATCCTTGTCATCAACTTTCTTCTGGAAATCACTCTTTTTAAAGGAATTACCACCTCCTGTAACTATACTCCCTTTAGCTACTAATGAAATCTGTTCCCCTTTAGAATTATTCATCACATTTCGTCTGCTCTCTTCTGACTGTACTAGGGCATACACTTCTTGCACTGATGGGAGATCTTTACTCCCCAATATCTGAACCCTGATAGACTCATATGTAGATTTCAGCCCCAAGAGGAAGGCAAAAACCCATTGTTGGGAAACCAGAAACTTGTAGGCTTTAGCATCTGCATCTAGGGTTTCCATGAAAAACCGAAAAGCCGAACCGAACTGGAAAATGTGGTTAACCGAACCAATTGATTCGGTTTCAGTTTGGTATTTTTGAAAAACTGAAGGACCGGTTCGGTTTTCGGTTAACCTACAAAAAACCAGCCTTTAACCAAACCGACCGGTATATATATTTATATGTATATTTTATATATATTTTTAATATGTCACATATTTTCTATACATTATATATAAATATATATATTCATTATATAATTTATCAAAAAATAATCTATTTATAAATATATTATATATAATATATATCATTTATTATTTATAAGATAATATCATACATATATTTATATAATATGTATTATAAATATAAAAAACCGAAAAACCGAACCAGTCAAAAACCAAAACCGGTGGAGCGGTTAATCAGTGGTACCGGTTTGGTTTTGGTTTCGGTTTGGAGAAATGGAAAAACCGGTGATACCGGTTTGGTTTGCAAAAAGTGCCCATGGTTCGGTTAACCGAACCCTGGACACCCCTATCTGCATCACATTTCGAGTCTATGTTTTGATAATGGTCAAGTTCTTTTCAAATAGTGGTCAAATCTGAATAGTAGACAGAGAGACTCCTCTCCCCCTGCTTACAAGTTGAGGAGGCAGCTTGCAATTGATAGATTTTGGCATAATGCTGTTGTTCTGAATATGTAGATTTAGCCTGCTCCCAAATCTCATGAGCTGCTTCTGCCCACATGAAGGTCTTTCTCACTTGTGGCAGCATGGACAATAACAGCCATGACATCACCATGTTGTTTTCCTCGTCCCACCTATCATGTTGTACACCTCCAGATTAAGGTTCTTTGACTTTACCATTAATATACCCCACTTTTCCCCTTGGAGTTATGTAAAGCTTGATTCCCCTTGACCATTCTAGGTAATTAAGACCATCAAAGGGGATCACAGCCAGGGGAAAACTCAAGTCAAATCCTCCATTCATTCCACTTTGACTAGAGGTCACACTAGAATCCTCAGAAGACCTGGTATTTGCTCTCAGTTCAGTCACAATTCAGTCAAGGTACTTGTTCTCAGTTCAGTCACAGTCTCACAGTTCAGTCAATATGCTTATTCTTAGTTCAGTCACAGTTCTTAGTCCAGTAACAGTTTAGGCACAAATCAGTTCTTGTTCTCACACAGCAGAGTTATCTCTGACCACACAACAGTACTTTTTCTCAGACTACCACCACACTACAGAACCAGTTTCAGAGGCAAAACAGATCAAGTTTAGGTCTGAACAGTCCAGTCCCTACAAGTAACAATTCACCAGATTTTTACCCCACAATTCACCAGATTTTTTGCCACACAACTACTGCAGTTTTAAAAAATAACAATGAAAAAAAAAACTGCTGTCACAGCAGTTACAGAGCATTCATACCTCAACAGCCCACCTTTCGGGGCACAAAGAAGGATCACTTGATCCACACAGGCTGAGAAAACACAACCTCACAGCAGCCACTGGTCATCAGACCTACATATCGCACTTACCTGGGTACAGAAGGATCATTCGATCCACAAAGATGAGAGAAAAAACAGGGGACCACCTTCACAGCATTTGGCTTCCCTTCCTTTGGTGTTTTCTTGGCACACGACCAAGAGGAAAAGGGAATAAATACACGAGAAGGCTTCTTAGGTCAACCCGTTGCACCCTTTCTTGGATTCAATCCACAGTAGACAAAAAAAATCTGGAGAGAAAAAAGCTGATCGAACTGCTCCTAATCACAGATCTGTCACTCTGATACCACGTTTTCTTGGTAAAAAAGTAAAAAACACAGAAAGGATTCAGAGCAGTGAGAGGAGAGAGGAGAGAGGAGAGAGGAGAGAGGAGAGAGGAGAGAGGAGAGAGGAGAGAGGAGAGAGGAGAGAGGAGAGAGGAGAGAGGAGAGAGGAGAGAGGAGAGAGGAGAGAGGAGAGAGGAGAGAGGAGAGAAGAGAGAAGAGAGAAGAGAGGAGAGATTTGAAGTCAAAACTTCACTGGCAGCACCAGTCTTTTTAGTATTTATATTAGGGCGACCCACTCTAATAATAAGAGGATAAAATTACATATGTGCCCCTGTGGCACTAAAATAAGGATAAAGCTGACAGATTCAACAAGAACCTGGTCTGCCGAGGCATTATTGAAGAAGAGGGTATCATTTGCAAACTGCAAGATAGGAACCCTTGTGCTGTTAGTGCTTACTTTAAAACCTCCCAAACAGTCCAAATCCGAGGCCCTTGCTACCATTTTACTAAGACCGTCCATCACAATTAGAAAGAGCAAGGGTGATAGAGGGTTCCCTTGCCTCAAGCCTCTTGAACTTTTGAAATTGCCTCTTGCTGGCCCATTAAATAAGATCGAGAATCTTGGGGTGGTTATGTAGACTTTCATCCAACTTCTCCATTTTGATCTGAAATGCTTTCTTTCCAACATGTAGTGCAGAAAAGCCCAATTAACATGGTCATAGGCCTTTTCTGGGTCTATTTTACACACAAGCCCATTCCTCCCACTTCTCCTTCTTGAGTCAATAAGCTCATTGGCTATAAGAACACCATCATGGATGTGTTTGTTGTGGATGAAAGCTCCTTGATATATAGAGATCAGCGGGTCCAACACATTCCTTGGTCTTGTAGCCAGAATTTTAGCCAAGATTTTGTAGACACTACCAATCAAATTGATTAGCCTAAAGTTCTTCAACTCTGTAGTTCCAATCTTCTTGGGCATAAGTGAGATTAAAGTTGCATTCAGACTTCTTTCCAGGGCTACAAAGTTATGAAATTCCTCAAGCACTTTTAACAGATCATCTTTGATTAACTCCCAAAATTTCTTGTAAAATAAGATGGTAAAACCATCAGGGCCTAGGGCCTTTTTCCGTTCCACATCATCTCAAGCCTTCTTTACCTCTTCCTTAGAAAAAGGGTTATTCTAAACTTGTTGCTTGCTGCTCAGAGAGGAACCCAAATTGTAACCCATCCAAATTTGGTCTTTGCTTGTAGGGGTCACTAAAAAGCTGTTTATAGATACTTATGAAAGTATCTGCTATTTCCTTTTCTTGCTCCACTATCCATCCTCCATTTTCCATCTTCTTTATGGAATTGACCCTTCTTGCATTAGCTAGCTTGTGGAAGAAAGTAGTATTATTTTCTTCTGCTTTCAGCCACATTGCTATTGATTTGTGTCTCCATTAGCTAGCTTGTGAAAGGAAGTTCCCTTTTACCTGAATTAGTTAAAGCCTAAGAAGAACATGGAAACTTGAAGTAAGGTCATAACTTTCAAGAAGTCAATGTCATCAATACCATTGCTGGAAAATGCTACAAGTGTTAGACAATGTATGCCTTCAACTCCAACCAGATTGATGTAATATGATATTTATTATTGAATGAAATCAGAGCATTGCTATTTCATGTGTGTTTCTGTGTTCTACCCCTTAAGCTAGACATTTATGAGACTCATGTTAACTTAAAATTTTCTTTGCCATTTGATAAGCTCTCTGAGTTTATCATGTCAAGGCTGACACATACTACTGAAATGGTTGAGCAGTTTGTCTCAACTGTTAGGGTTAGACTTAAGGTACAATGAGTGGGTGTTTAGTGAAACATTAAACAGGGACCATTTCCAGTTACGCCCTGGACTTTGGCAAAATTGGAAAGTTGCACTTGATCCCAAACTTGATAGTGATACTTCACTAAATGTTGGATTGAGTTGCTTTTGATATGACAACCAATGAGATCACTTAGGGTCAAATACTTGGGGTATGCTGGAGTAGTTTAGAATAACATTTGAGTGGGTTATCATTTGATAGGATTAGCCACTTTGTCAGACAAAGAGAATATATTGGTTTACACCCTCTCTAATGGAAACCTAAAACTGCCAATAGTGGATTTCAACTTGTTTTGAAATCAGTTTGCAAAATGTCTTTGTATCTATAAATAGTTATTTTATTAAATGTTTGTAAAAAGTTTTAATCCTAGGATCCATCTAACTAGAGGGTGTGACACTACATCTTCCAGTTAGGGAAGAGGTCCTTCCTTGTGGGCAGTGTACTGATATTATGGGCTGAGAGGTTGAGAGCAAGTGTCTACTTGGGTTAAAACCTGATGGGCACTTTTCTCAGCATTGCCCCTTCCCATCAATGCCAATGCTGGAAAATGCTACAATGACATTGCCCTTTGCTTTAACCCACACCAGAAGTCCTTAGGGTTTGTTGGTTCGGCTGATATTTTGTTATCCTCTTGTCTGGGTTGGGTATTAAGTCTTTAGTTAATGGGCCTATTTTTATTTAGTGTCTTATTTGACTGGGTGTCCCATCACTAATCAGGGGCATCCTGGTCCTTTTATGTAACTTTATGTACCATTATTATATAAGTGAACAGGGCCGGCTGATGAACAGTGCCCATTCGAACATTTTTATTTAGTGTCTTCTTCTTCCTCTTCTTCTTCTCTGCTCACTTGACAGGTTCAGTTAGGCAAACATGGTATCAGAGCACTAAAACTCGCCTGGTTACAGCAGCTGCCTCGCACCTCTCTCTCTCTCTCACCTTTCTCTCTATCTTGGTACTGCAAAGAAACCCTAGGTCTGGTCATAGAACCCAGCAGAACCTATATCTAGGGTTTCCCTTGGTTGTAGGGCCCAAGGGGAGTTAGTCCCAGTAGCTGATGCCCTAAGAGACACACACAGCAAGTTGTAGCCATTCGGCTAAGTGAGATCTGTGTAGAACAGATCTGGAAGAGAAGACTGATCTCAGCAGTCCTAGAACAGTTTGTGGGTGAGGGTTCAGCCTGCGATAGCAGTGGTTAGCGCGTGGTAGAAGCCACAACAGCAAGGTCCAGGCTGCGGCAACAGTGGCTAAACACAGCAGAAGGGTTTCAGCAGTTTGGTGGCAGCTTGCAACAGCAGTAGTTAGAGCAGTACAGCAGAGTCGAACTTGGTATTTCAGCCCTGATACGGACCCTCCGGTCTGAGTTTACAGTGCTGCAAGCTCCGTAAGTCTGAAGTGGTTTCATATAACTTGTGTGACAGTTTTTTGGTACTCTTGCAAGTCGGAGAAGATGTCTTCCATATCTGGGGAAGTGTCTTCTAGAGATGTTAGGGCTAGTGGGAGGTCTCCTAATCTGGAGAACCCAAATCTGCACAGCCTACAAATAACAAATGTGTTGCTAGACGAATACAACTTTAGGGAACGGTCTGTTTCAGCCATGCTCTTTATCACATCTCGGGATCTTACCGGCTACTTGGACGGGCAGAAGAAAGAACCCGAAATAGGGAGTGCTGAATATGCTATTTGGAGAAGAGAGAATGCTACGGTCATGTCTTGGCTACTTGCTTCAATGACTCCAAGGGTAGCTAGGACTATTCAACACTTCTCCACAGCTGCCAAGATATGGGAAAAGGTGTCTAAGACCTATGGGCAGAAAAAAAAATAATGCCCGAATCTATAGACTGAATCAAGATATTGCTGCCCTGAGGCAAGGAGATATGAGTGTTGCAACATACTTTGCTACATTAGAAGAACTATGGGAAAAGCTGGATCACCACCTCATCATTGACTAGGAGAATGCTAGAGACAAGGAGAAACATGACAAACAAGTTGAAGAGGGTAGAAAATTCAAATTTTTGGCTGGCCTAGATCCAATATATGAGAACATAAGTTCCCAAATTCTGGGAAGAGATGAGATGCCCGACTTACATCATGTCTACTATCTTGTGAGAAATGAAGAGGTGAGAAGAAAAGAGATGCAAGTTGATGCTCAGACTAAACTAGCTGAACAGTCTATAGAACATTCAGCCCTAATTTCTACAAATCAAAGGGGGAACAAGTTCTCTGACAAGAGACACCTGAAGTGTACTCACTGTGGGGGAGAAAAGCATGTGAAAGAGACCTATTGGGTTCTCTATCCTCATCTGAAACCAGCTGCATTGAGGAAAGATAAGAAGCACCAGAAGGGCCAATCTGCAAGTGGGAACCTAGCAGCAAGTCACAGTGATGGAGGTTCCAAACACTCATCCACAGTTGCTTCCTCTTCCATGGGACAGACTACTAGTTCCCAAGGACATGGGTCTATGGATTTCACAGCTGATGAGGTGGAGGTACTTAGCCGGGCACTGGCCCGCCTAAGGACAAATTCCCTTGCTTCCACCTCCCTTGCCAGATCAGGTATTGTCTCCGCCTTTAGTGCAACTAGTTCCATTGATCCAGCCCCTTGGATTATTGATTCCGGTGCGACTGACCACATGACTCACATGCCTTCTTTATTTTCTTCCTATCATTTAATGTCTGGACAAGACAAGATGAAGGTTGTTGATGGTTCCCTCTCTACCATATCTGGGAAAGGAGTGGTTGACCTAAGCAAGGACATCTCACTCAAATCTGTCTCGCATGTTCCCAATCTCTCTTCAAACCTTTTATCTGTTTCAAAACTTACCAAGAACTTGAACTGTAGCAAAACCTTTTTTCCTACTCATTGTGTTTTTCAAGACAGTTTGACGAAGAGAACGATTGGGAGCGGTCATGAGCGTGGAGGCCTCTACTACCTTGATGCAGACATCAGTTCGGCCCTACAAACATCTACTACTAGTGGTCAATCTAATGTGGAGTCATTAACTAAGCTACACCTGTGGCATGCTAGGCTAGGTCATTTACAGTTTTCGTCATTGGAAATGTTGTTTCCGGAATTGTTCCAAGGTGTTTCAAGTCAAAAGTTAGTCTGTGAAGTCTATCAATTATCAAAACAGTGTAGAACTGTGTATTCAACTTCTAGTAATGAAATTCAAGCACCTTTTGACTTAGTCCACTCTGATGTTTGGGGTCCTCCCATTGTTTCTATTGATGGCTATCGATACTTTATCAGTTTTATTGATCACTATTCTCGATGCACATGGATCTACTTATTAAAGACACGAGATGAAGTGTCGCGGGTAACCATGGCATTTTGCAAAATGATTTAAATACAATTTGGCAAGAAAATCAAGCAATTCAGGTCAGATAATGCTGCTGAATATTTTGAAAGGTCCTTAAACTTGTTTATGGAGGATGCGGGAATGATCCATCAGTCATCTTGTGCTAGTACCCGCCAACAGAATGGGGTTGCTGAGCGCAAGAATAGACACTTATTGGAGACTGCACGAGCTTTACTATTTTAGCACAAGGTTCCAAAAGCCTATTGGTCTCAAGCAATCCTTACTGCATCATATCTGATAAACCGAATGCCATCTAAGGTCTTGGGGATGAAGACTCATTTTCTATTCTTTGCCCTCACCTTCCTGTTTTTTCTCTTCCACCGAGGGTCTTTGGGTGTGTATGTTTCATACATGTCAAGGATCCGAAGAAGACCAAATTGGATCCTCGAGCTACGAAGGGAATTTTCTTGGGATACTCTCCTACTCAGAAGGGATACAAGTATTACGATCCAGTCACCAAGAAAAAATATGTCACAAAAGATGTGGTGTTCTTTGAGTGTCAATCCTACTTTCAATCTTTCCCTGGATCCTCTTCAGGGGGTGACTAGTGGGATGGAAGAGGACCCTCCTATTGATCCTTCTATTCCCTCCTTCTTTGTGCCCCTTTCTGCCTCAAATCGGATCTTCCATCCTCTCCTAGTTGTGGTATCCCAGGTGAATCTAGTGAGGCTTCTATTGGCCCAGCTACTACTAGTGATGTTGCAAATGTTACTAAAGACTCCAGCAGGCAGCAAAAAGATATCAGAATCACCTACAATAGAAGGAAGAAGAGTCCTCCAACTCATGACAACAACCAATTGGATTCGGATCAACCTGTCTCAGTAACTCAAGGTAATCCTATCAATTCCTCTGACTTGGATCTTCCGATTGCCCTTCGTAAGTCTACCCGTTCTTGTACTATCAGACACCCCATTGCTAATTTTGTGTCTTACTCACATTTGTTCCCTCGTTATTGTTCTTTTGTGTCTGCTCTCTCTTCTGTGCATGTTCCTACTAGGTACTCAGAGGCAGTGTCTGACCCAAAGTGGAAAGAGGCTATGAATGAAGAAATGAAGGCCTTAATGAAAGCAGGGACTTGGGAATTAGTAGATCTACCAGAAGGGAAAGGCACTATTGGATGCAAGTGGGTGTTCACTGTGAAGCATAAGGAGGATGAGTCCATTGAAAGATACAAGGCTAGACTCGTAGCAAAGGGATTTACTCAAAAGGAAGGAATTGACTACAAAGAAACATTTGCTCCGGTAGCAAAACTCAACACTATCAGAGTTCTACTATCATTAGCTGCAAATTTCTCGTGGGAGCTTCATCAGCTGGATGTGAAGAATGCCTTTTTAAATGGTGATCTACATGAGGAGGTATTCATGGATCCTCCACTAGGTTATGAATTTGGCAGGAAAGTGTGTAGACTGAGAAAAGCACTATATGGCCTTAAACAGTCCCCTCGAGCTTGGTTTGAGAAGCTATGTGGAGCCATGAAGAAAGGTGGTTATACTCAAAGTGGGGCAGATCATACCCTATTCTTAAGGAAGAGAAATGGGAAACTTACAACTCTTATCGTCTATGTAGATGATATGGTAATTACTGGGGATGATAAGGAAGAGATTAAAAGGCTGAAGGAGGTCCTAGCTGCTGAATTTGAAATCAAAGACCTGGGTCAACTGAGATACTTTCTAGGGATTGAAGTTGCTAGATCCAAAGAGGGCATCTATATATGTCAACGGAAATACATCATTGACCTTCTACAAGAGACAGGCATGTTGGGGTGCAGGCCAACAGATACTCCAATAGAACCAAACCATGGTCTACAGGAGTCGGTAGGAGAGGACTACCCTAATAAGGAAAGATACCAAAAGCTAGTGGGGAAGTTAATTTACCTGTCCCTCACTCGTCCTGACATTGCTTATGTTCATGTTGTCAGTCAGTTCATGCACAATCCAAAAATTCCTCACATGAAAGCTGTAGAAAGGATTCTCAAATATTTGAAGTCTTGCCCTGGGAAAGGGATTCTGTTCAGAAAAAACAATAAAATTGAAGTTGAAGGATATACTGATGCAGATTGGGCTGGTTCTGTGGGTGACAGAAAGTTGACTTCAGGATACTGCACCTTTGTTGGAGGAAATTTAGTTACATGGAGAAGTAAAAAACAGAATGTGGTTGCCAGGTCTAGCGCAGAGGCTGAATATCGAGCTATGGCTCATGGTGTTGCGGAACTGTTGTGGCTTAAGATTCTTCTTGGTGAACTGGGAGTGAAGATTGAGTGTCCTCTCAAGTTGTACTGCGACAACAAGGCTGCCATCAACATTGCAAATAACCCAGTGCAACATGATAGAACAAAACATATTGAGATAGACCGTCACTTTGTTAGAGAAAGAATAGTCTCAGGAGAACTCTGCATTCCTTACACTCCCTCAGAGATGCAGATTGCAGATGTCTTAACTAAATGGCTAACCACAGTGAAATTCTTGGACTTATTTGGCAAGCTAAACATGATTGACATCCATGCTTAGCTTGAGGGGGAGTGTTGGTTCGGCTGATATTTTGTTATCCTCTTGTCTGGGTTGGGTATTAAGTCTTTAGTTAATGGGCCTTAGTTACTGGGCCTATTTTTATTTAGTGTCTTATTTGACTGGGTGTCCCATCACTAATCAGGGGCATCCTGGTCCTTTTATGTAACTTTATGTACTGTTATTATATAAGTGAACATGGCCTGCTGATGAACAGTGCCCATTCGAACATTTCTTCCTTTCTCCTCTTCTCTTCCTCTTTTTCTTCCTCTTCTTCTTCTCTGCTCACTTGACAGGTTCAGTTCGGAAAACAGGGTTATTAACAAACATCCATCAAATTTGAGCTCACTAGTCCCTTGTGTTAGAAGGGATCAGTTCTGCACAGGACACTACCTCCTGTAATGATGTTTATGGATTTGTCTATTTTAAGATCTAAAAGGCTACTCTAATCATGACAAGATTAATAATTTTCTATGAATACTATACTCCGTTGGAGAAAATTTGAGAACTTCTTTCCTCCCAAATGCTCCAAAAAGTAGTATCACCGTGTTTTCTTCCAGTGTGAGGTGATACAAGACCATGCCAGAATTGGCTGGGGTTATTTGCATGGAGTTTCCACCATGAGTGAGCTGAAGAAAGGTATGATATTAACTTCTGGTAGTGAATTCACCGTGAATACTGAGGTGATTAATTGACTCCCTATTTTCTTTTACAAAATGCTAATATGAGAGATGATTTCGAAGTTTTTTATTTATGCTTGTGTGCACCACTTCTCAAAATGAAGCTATATTTGTTGGAACTCTGGTGCTTGAGTTGCTCGACCAAATAGCTTCTACCCAGTCTTTCAAAGGATTAAAATATTTCAAAAATCTTAGTTGCTCAATTGGTTAGTGTATCATCTCATTAAAATGAAAGTTCTAACCTCGTACATTCAAGTCCTACATAGGAGAAACTGTTTAAACTCTGTAAATCATAGGTAGTTAAGTACACCCTGCAAGCTACAATATACTAAATTATGGTTCCAACATTGACTTCAAGGTTAGTTCATCTGAATGTAGCAACAAGTTAGGTAAGGTGCACACTATAAGATATAGGCCTTGATTGTGAGCCTGGGTGCACCCAAGGGACACCCTTTTGAAACACTACTTCTACCAAACACAGAGGACATGGAGAACCTAGAAGAAAGAGGAGAAATATAGGAAACTTTTAGGTTTAGGAGACAGTGGGACATTTTTTAGCTCACTGGGTGGAATTGGAACAAAGTTGTCTTGGTTTGGACAATACAGTGGCAGGGGTTTTCAGCTAAAATTTATGTCATGCATAAAAGCTGATGGAATGAAGAGTTTGGACTGACAACTGAAGTGCCATGTTTAAGATTATTAGGTCAGATTTGTATTATAAATATTAAACAATAAACCTCTACCCTTAGAAGTGGTAAGATGCTGGAAGTGGTGCAGATTCTTCATCAGAAGGGACTATCTGGATTGGCCATGTTACCTTCACATGCCATGTCAACCCATACCCAGCATTGTGTTGGAGCTTTCCTCTAGTGATATTAATGGTCCAAATGTAATTGGTAAT
The DNA here is from genome assembly GCF_055504915.1 of Nelumbo nucifera. Taxonomy (NCBI): domain Eukaryota; kingdom Viridiplantae; phylum Streptophyta; class Magnoliopsida; order Proteales; family Nelumbonaceae; genus Nelumbo; species Nelumbo nucifera. Next base: position 60,351,202 of record NC_142649.1, read on the forward strand.
TAAAAATACCAAAAAAAGGTCAAAGTTTTTAAGATTTTAATACATGAAAACCAATGAGAAGGGTATATGTTGGACAAGTGTCAAGGACTTGCAGGCTGAAACTTGCCCCCAGAGTGGGTGATGGAGAGTGCAGACAAGCAGGGGTGATAAATCATGCTGCCACATGGAGTACTCCTGTATTTTTATACATTTCTCTGCTCTCTCTCTCTCTCTCATTTATATGGCAATTTTCTAGTTGAATTGCTTAGGGAATTCCAAAGGGCTCCAAATTCTTTGTTTTGCTGCCCTTTATTCATGGGGAAAATTTATGCTCCAAAGCACTTCCCATGTGTTCATGCTAGGTCCTTGTTGGGCAAGTTTCTTTGAATGGCTAATATTTATTAAGGAACTACTAATATAAGTTGGGGTATGGTGCTGATGTGGACCAGAGGACTGGACACTTCCAATCCGGAGGATACCTTACCTATTGGACAGTTATGATCTGCCACACCATTTCTCCTAATGGCAGCAATAGGGTAGGTCAGAGGGAAACTCCCTAGTTGACCTGATTAAGGAGTTGTTTTCACATGTACATAGTTGTTGCATGGTTAATAAGTCATAGTTGTCTCTGTTATTATGTATAACATTCGGTCAACTTCTCAGTTTTGCATTCTCTATGCATTCCTTCTATTCTCACTTTGGCTTCTGGGTTCCATTCTAACCCTGCTGTCATGTTATTTTTCTTTCCTTTTATTATATACTAGAGAATGACCCCTGTACTAAGTGCGGGGTAACTAAATGTGTTTATAATTTAGTTTGAAGTTTATTATTTAGTTATCAAAAATTAAATTAGAAAAACTAATATGGGTCTTACATCTTTGTAATTGACAATTTATTCTGACCTATTTTATTTGAAACCCACTATTAATTTATGCTTTTTTTAATTTGATTTAAGATATTAAATGAGATCTTATTGATAAACAATAACCCACTTTATTTGGTATTTACTATTTATCTAATAGATGTATTTTGAATTATTTATTTTTAAAAGTTAAATTAGGTTGCGTCCTAAAAGTTAAATCAAGTTTGTAATTAATAAAGTATTTTCTTTTTGAAAAAAAACATTTAAAAATAAATGTGGGTTTACGGTAATCTTTTAATGGGTCCTACCATTTGTATTTAATAGACTATGGATAAACATGTGTTAAGCTAATAAATAATTGTCTACGTGAAACTACCCACTTTTTGAATCCTATTTCTTGAATTAATAGGATGCCACGCATCTGAATGGTGGTAGTGGGTTGTGGGCTTTAGCAGCAACTTCTCAGAAAATGCCATGTGTCTAGCTTTCTAGAAAAATGAGAAGGTCACATGTTTGAATGGTGGGGGGCTGTAGGCTGGTAGTGGGCTGTGGGCTTTAGCAGGAATTTCTTAGAAATTGCCACGTGTCTAGCTTTCCATAAAATGAGAAGGCCACTTATCTGAATGGTGGTAGTGGGTTGTGGGCTTTAACAGCAACTTCTTAGAAAATGCCACGTGTCTAGATTTCTAGAAAAATGAGAAGGCCATGTGTCTGAATGGTGGGGAGCTGTAGCCTGAAAACCTTCCTTTAATACATATATATATATATATATATATATATATAATTCTATGCACCCCAACAAAAACATATACCAAACTCAAATTCTCTTTCTCCAGGCTGATATGTCAGTGTCTGGACTTGTACTATCTACCTGAGCATTATCTCAAGCTGTCTTCTTCATGTGTTTATTGTTCATCTTAGATTAGGAATTTATTTGTTTAAGTTATGATGAGAGGAAGAGGCAGTTCAATTATATATGTTTTTGTAGAGATAATGGGTCGAATGGGCCTTAGTTTCTTTGTTTTTCTGTAAGTTAGGTTTATGACTTGTGTTAGTAGGTAGTGGGCCTTAGTTATGGGTCTTATTTGTTTAAGTTATGATGAGAGGAAGAGGCAGTTCATTCATATAGGTTTTTGTAGAGATAATGGGTCGAATGGGCCTTAGTTTCTTTGTTTTTCTGTAAGTTAGGTTTATGACTTGTGTTAGTAGGTAGTGGGCCTTAGTTATGGGTCTGTTATCTCTTTTATTATTGTTTTTTATTGCTGTCTTTAGTGATGGACGCCCTACTAAGTGCATTCATGTAATTGTCCTTATTTTTAACAACAAAAGAATAAACGAGATCATTGGGGGTTGAAGAGAGGTTTTGAACTACTCTCTTCTTCCTTTTCTTCCATCTTCTTCATCCATCACTTCTCTCTCTTCAATCTCCTTCTTTTCTCCTGTTTCTTTTCTTTTAATTCAAATTATTGCAGGTGTGATTTACAACTGTTTTCTTTTCTTTTTGTTTTACAGGAGTTGGCAAATCATGTCTTCTTTTACAGTTCACAGACAAGCGGTTCCAACCAGTGCATGATTTAACTATTGGGGTTGAATTTGGTGCTAGAATGATCACAATTGATAATAAGTCAATAAAGCTGCAAATATGGGACACGGTTTGTTTTCTTGTTTCTTTTTTTTTTGGCTTTTTTTACATACAGAAGCTAGTTGGACTCAGAGACTGATATGTTGAGATGAATTTGTTCATATTGCTAGTTCAATGGTTATTAACTTAAAGCAACACTAACGGGATGGCTGAAGGAACCTGAAACTGTAATTTGGAAATACAAAGAATATATGAAAAGATTTAAGTGGCTGGTCAGAGATATGACAATTTCAGTCCAATGGGAAAGGCGGCCAGCTAACGGGATAGTTGATTTCTTTGCAAAACAGGGGGTGCATAAGTCTGAATTATTCTGGGTTCAGTTGTAATCTGTTTATATGGCCGGGGCTGCATCTTGCACCTCTGCTGGATGTACTCTGTAATCATGTGATACTTAATTATGCTCTAATAAAATTTCTATTATTTATTAAAAAAAACTTAAAGCAACACTAATGTTGGCTGTTGCTTCTCACAATTGATTTTGAGTTTCGCCCTTTTAGTAGAATGTTTTATTTTCTGCTAGTCTGTAATCTCTAGATATATGGTGCTCTTCATTGCGATTATATTTTTGCATCACCATCACCACCATCATCATACTCTTCATTCTGTATTTGGCTAGACCTAATACTTTGTCTGTCTGAATTTGTTCTAATTTGGTCCTCAAGATGTTTTAATTATTTAGGTTCTGATGACAAAAGTTTGTTTGACATGACACTATAGTTATTTCTCAATAATTCATGAATTATATTTAGTCACTTGACAGGCAAACGCTTATTTTGGTTTGCTTAAAGGGCAACATAAATTGATGAAATCTAAAGTGCTTATTTCCACCTTCATCATTTTTTATGCATGTGATATCTCTTGGTCAACATTCTTAGTTGAGTGTTGAGCCTCTTCCAGGGTCCTTTGCTCCTACTACTAAATACTAATATGCTTGGTTGATTCTTCATGAACTAACATTAAGTCAATAGGTTTTGGTAAGGCAGCCATTATTTGGCATGAAATATTATATTTTATAAAGAGCAGTCAGAGTAGTAGTATTTTTCCAGAGCTTGCATTGATAGTTTTGTTGCTTGATAACATGGGGTTTTCATGTAATAAAAGTACTGCATTAGAGCTTGTGATAATGATATCCTCAGAAAATAATACTCTATAAGAAAACAAATTAATTTTCTATCTTCTTGGTGTTTCTTCTTAATTTGAAAGGCAAACCTGGATGGTTGAGATTTGGGAAATATATAGGTGTTGCTAGATACTGTTAGGAAAATGGCATGTGGAAAATAATAAGGAATTCTGTTTTTCCTACAAATACCATGCACTTTTTGGAGAAGGTTTGTTTTCCATGGTCATTTTATATCCAGCCAGGCATGTTAAAATAGCATTTTCTGCAGAAATGATTTATTTACCTCCATATTACATGCAACCAAATGGAGCCTGAATGGAAAATCCAAAAGTTATTCAATATTGTATGGTTTCTTTCTTTCTTTTTTGAAAAGGTAATGTATTGAAGATTGTAGGGATTATTTAAAACCTTATATCTTTCTTTGGTCAATAAGGCAAATGATAATGATGGTTGCTCTTCCTTCCATTATTTCTCCAAATCAAGGTGCTCTTTGTAAGAGGTAGACAAATAATTGATCAAATCCTAATTGCCAATGAGTTCGTGGGGGACTTCAAGAGAAAAGGAAAGGAAGGCTTTGTGTGTTAACTGGATTTGGAAAAAGGTTATGATATGGTGGACTATTCTTTCTTGTTGGAAGTTTTGAGGAGCTTTGGGTTTAGGGAGAGATGGTGCAAGTGGATAAAGCAGTGTTTTAAAAGAGCAAGGCGCAAAGCGATACATGCGCCTTTTTGAAGCAAGCTGCAAAAATACAAAAAAAAGAGCTAAAAAAAAGTCAGAAAAAAGGCAAAAAAATAAAAAAAAATGCAAAAAAAATATTAAACATAGTGTTAATAAAAAAAATATAAACTTAAAATTTTAAAATAAATGTTTTAGAAAACCTATTATCTAAACATTTAAATAATAGTGGTACTGGTAGACATTCATGGGCTTGCAGCTGACAATTGAGATGTTGGAGTATTTGCTAGGGCTACTAGCCTCCCCTTGGAAGGGCATCCATGCTGTCCTTCCCTCTTTCTTGCCTTTGTTAGGGATACAAACAGATTGGATCAGATTCGAATAGGGTATATCCGAATTCGATCCAACATTGTTCATGTCAGATCCGATCTGATCCAAAGATCCGATTGGATCTGATAGTAAGGTTGCAACTTCAGCTGGGTTGGCCCGAACCCAACCCAAAAAAGTTGGGTTGGGTTGGGTTAGGTCAATGCTCGGGTTAGGGTTAGGGTTGAAATTCATGAACCTGACTTTACTTTGGGTTGTGTTAGGGTTAACCCCTCGGGCAACCTGATTCAACCCGAACCCCACTCTATAGTACATGTCATATATAAATATATGTTATATGTAATATATCATACATTGATTTGTTTAGATGCATAATAGTTGTATAGCCCCCACCACATAGTATCATGTATTTCTTTTACGATAATCACTTCACTTAATCCTAATCGGAAAGGCTAAAACCTTAATAACATATTTTATGTTTTTTGAATATTTTATTTGCCACCCATAAAAGATCTATCATAAGTCATTGCTCATAATAAACTATAGTAATTTTAAACACTTATTTTTCTGAATTTTGTACCAAAAGAACCAATAAAAATGTCAACAAACAAATACTAATGAAACATAGGATTAATATATGTAGTGAAAGTTGAGTTAAGATCTGAAATTGAAAAGTTCTACGAGGTTTTAAGGGATGGGAAGAAGGTTGGGTTGGGCCCAACCCAAGCCCAGCCCAAATTGAGACTTCGAGTTGGGTTAGGGTTGAAAGAATTTAGTTTGGGTTAGGATTAGGTCTGGTAGGTCGGGTTGGGTTAGGGTTGGCCTTAAACCTGGCCTAACAAGTTAAAAGTCAATTCCTCCTATATGTCTTGCTCTGAAGATGAGATTAGAATTTTTTAGGCTGTAGGAGTTTTGGGGGAGGGGGGGAGAGGCTTTTTCTCCATCAATAAACCTCACTATGGGAAGCCAAATGTATATTTTCAAGGTCAACCTAATAAACTTATATCACCTTGTTTGAGTATCTGTAATTGGATTGCATTGTATTAACATTGTTAATCATAATTGAGTATCTGTTAGGTATGTAACTAAAAACTGAAGTATTCAACATGATACAACACCCTTGGACAGAGTTTATCTTTGCTCTTTGAATGATGGATGCAAGCATCCTTCTGTGCATTTTACTGACACACAAGTAATCAGGTTGAACATCAGCCTGAAAAAAAAAAACCTTAGTTCAATGCTGGTTAACCTGTCCACTTAGCTGCTCAGAAAGACACTTGCGTCCTTCATTCAAGGAGCAAATTATTTTTTTTTATTGTACAGGTATCTGGGTATGATAGGTTGTGACAATGTAATTGTACTTCTAGAATTGCATAAAACCTTGGTACAATAATTCTGAACTGAGGTTAATTTGTTTCTTATCCACCAAAATTAGAATTTTATGAATGCTGAAGTTCCTATGAATATATCAGGCTGGTCAAGAATCTTTCAGATCAATTACAAGGTCATATTACAGAGGGGCTGCAGGTGCTTTGCTAGTCTACGATATAACCAGGTAACTTTCCTACTTGAATTGTGAAACTATGTCATAGGAGCATCCTATCCTTTGGAAACACAGTTGATATGCATGGATGAATCAAATGGGAAACCAATTGTCTAAGTATTTGTTGTCAGTCAAACTTGTATTGATTGGTCCATTTATCTACTAGCTATTCTATAAGTGGGAGTTTCATCCCCTTCTCATCAACTTTCTCCCTTCTTTATTCCTTTTCTGCTCCAACACTTTTTTTTGGGATTATAGCTGATAAGGGCAACTTTTAGGCCCTAATATCAATAAAAGTAATTCTTTTAATATAATTTCTAAAATAGGTTAACTTTTTAAAAAATATATCAAATAAGGGCAGAAACACTGCTCATCTTCTTCCTCCTCCAAACCACTTCCATCACAGCCCAATGAACCTCAATGACCACCATCCATCAGCGCCACCACCGCCTTTGGCAACCTCCGGCAACGCCTCCGCCTGCACCCACCTCCAGTAACGCCGCCTCTTCCCACCTCTGCCCCAACCCTACAAATCTCAATGACTATCATCCACCAGCGCCGCCGCCGCCGCCTCTGCCCACCTCCGCCCCAGCCCTGCAAATCTCAATGACTACCATCCACCAGCGCCGCTGCCACCACTTCCTTCTCCGCCCACCTCTGGCAACACCAATCTGATGACATGAGGTGGGCGGAGGCGTTGCTGGAGGTTGCCAGAGGCGGCGCTGGTGGATGGTGGTCATTGAGGTTTGCAGGGCTGGGCTGGGGTGGAAGTGGTTTGGAAGAGGAAGAAGATGAACAGTGTTTTTGCTCCTATTTGATATATTTTTTAAAAAGTTAACCTATTTTAGAAATTATATTAAAAGGGTTTCTTTTATTGATATTAGGGCCTAAAAGTTGTCCTTATCAGTTATAATCCCCTTTTTTTTCCTCCAGTTTAGTCCACATTTCACATTAATTTTGAATTCCAGATTCCAATCTTCTACTTTCTATTACCTGTTGTAAAGGGGACAAATATGGGTTCTCCCCAATTTACACCTGCAATGCATGTGGCATGTGGCTACTTAATCTAATTATAGAAACCAATAATTTTTTTTTTAATTTCAAATAGCTAGGATAATAAGATAATTTTAATTTAAAATTTCTAGTTCTGTAGTCTGCAGAATTGTCCTATTGGTAAATTATGGCATGAAAGGAGAGCTGGTTTTGCTCCAAAGACATGCATGGGATATGATTAAATTAAATAGGTGTAGATTACATCCTGATCGTGCCTTAATATTATATATTCTTAAGTGTATATTTTTCTAGTTATATGCATTTTATTTATTGCTCACATTTTTCCAGGAGGGAAACTTTTAATCATTTGGCTAGCTGGCTTGAAGATGCAAGGCAGCATGCAAATGCAAACATGACAATTATGCTTATTGGTAACAAGTGTGACCTTGCTCATAGAAGGGCAGTGAGTACAGAAGAAGGTGAACAATTTGCCAAGGAGAATGGGTTGATATTCATGGAAGCCTCTGCAAAAACTGCTCAGAATGTTGAAGAGGTAGTGGACCTTACTACGTACTGTGAGAGCTACCCGAAGCTTGGTGGTTTTATAATGGTCATTGTAATTTGAGGTTTGCTATTTTCCTTATTTCTGAAGCTGGCAAGTAATTCATTTCAGGCGTTCATAAGCACAGCTGCTACAATTTATAAGAAGATTCAGGAAGGGGTCTTTGATGTTTCAAATGAGGTTTGCTTCCTTAAATCTTTTCAAGTTACAATATAGAATATAAAGATATGATTGAATATTATAGCAGCTTGATGGAAGATGGACCTTCTGATGATCTGGTTGTCCTTTTTCTCTGCAGTCTTATGGAATAAAAGTTGGATATGGAGGAATCCCTGGCCCATCAGGAGGCAGAGATGGCTCTGCTTCTCAAGCAGGAGGCTGTTGCAGTTGAGATTTGAAAACCCACTTACCAAGTCAGATAGCTCTTACTTTTTCCATTCTGATAGTATATTCTCTGTTTGTTGAATCTTATTAGTTGTTTCGACTATAGGAACCAAATCAACGAATTAATCCAATATGGAAATGTGATATAGTTGTATAATTCCCTTTGGTTTGTTCTTGTTAATTGTTACTTGGCTTGTAAATCTGGTATTCCATTTAGTGATATAGTGAAGCTTGTTCTTGTTAGTGAAGTTGTATCTTAATGTCAACGAACTTGATTTTGATGCACACTCAGTTTAATTTGAACCATGAACCTACTTGCTTATGCGGGACAGATTGTGAAGCAAAGAGTCCTGGTTAATGGTTATAATACCATTTATACAGTGCACTCCATTCCAATCTTGATCTATAAGTGGAGCAAATCTCTTGTAGGTTATAGGACCATCGACTCTAATCGAGGCCAAAGTTAGAATGGTTATGAATCAACTGCCAGATTATAATATTTGACTTGGGTTCTTGGGTAGACACCCAGTTCCAGTTCAGCCAAGTTCATTCAAGGAGCCCACAAACATGCAATAAATGAAACATGATAAAATAACTAAGACGAATGCAGTGCAAACCATGCTTGTTGGTCAAACCCGTTTTTGGTGCTTGGTGCTTGAACACAGTGGATCGTAGTATTGAAACAAGTGTAAGATGGGTTGGATTCATGTATTCAATCCTATATTCAAAAGTGGTTTTGATTAACATGTGTGGCTAGGGGTCATTGCATCAGTAATAGCAAATAATTTTTCAGAGTAGGAATCATAACCATTTCTTTGGTAACAGTGGTAGAACAAATCCTTGGGTTAGGTTCAAATCCACTCCTTTCCTGAGACTACCCACTCGAGTCCTTTGTGTTTGGTTGGGATCGTTGGGTGAAAAGTTCTATTTTGTGCCACGTTGAAACGGACATATATTAGTTTCCCTGTCTAAAGTCTAAAGTCTAAAATCAAAAGTTGTCACCATCTCCAAAAACAAGCAAAGGAATTGAAGCAAGCTCGTTGCATCAAAAAAATACATATCTAAAGTTTTACAAAACCCAGATGGCTCAATGCCTCAATCCATTGAGAGCATCAAATGCTGAGTCGAAGGAGTGAAATGCTGCAAGCTTGACCACCTTCCCGAACCGATTTAGAATTTTAGATCCACGACAAAACTCAAAATTGCTTCAGTATTTTGTATCATCTCATCAAATGTTGTGTGCCAAGAGTAATTGTAAGGAAATTAGGTTGTGTTTGGCTTATGGGGTGGAAAGGAAAAAAAATGAATATTCTCGAATATTCTTCTTTTTATATGTTTGCTTTGCAGGATATAGGATTGCAGTTTTCAAATTCTGGAAGTGGAATGACACCATTTTTTTAGTGTGAAAAAAGAGTGGGAAGCTTGTTTAACATAACAAAAAAGTACCTTATGGTATTTTTAATTCCAATCCAGAATGGAACCACTATTCTGTTCAGGTGGGTCATTAGCTCAATCATTTGGGTCAAATGAATTAATCTCATAATTAAGTAAGAAAATATATAATTAATAAATAAATAAAATACAAACAAAAATTATAGGGAAACACAAAATATTGTGGCAAAATTTAGCATATATTTGATAGTATATTAATATGTATCCATTATATTAGACAAAAACAAGTATGATGTATAAGAAATAAGAGTTAATATTAGACCTATGACCTATAAATAAAATGAGTAATCATTTAACAAAATTTAATAATTAATAAATAGAGTAATAATTAATTAATAAAATATTAAATAATAGTAATAATCACTGTTAATTAATTAATTAATTGATTGATTAATGATTGTTATTGGGCTGTTGTTCCCACTATTTTTCCATTTGCAATCAAATAATGGAATGCGAAAATTTTCCTCCAATTTCCCCTTTTTCATCTCACCCCATCCCATCCCACCAAAATATTTTCCCTTGGGGGTGTCCGGGTCTTGATGTTTGTTTCAGGAGTCTTAATAAATCATCTTAAATTCTTAATTAACTACAAAAAATTACAAATTATAATTTGAAGTTTCATAATATTTGCTAGTAATCTCCAAGACCAGCACTTTTAGAAGGCTCTTTGGCTGTATTTGTTTTAAGAAATGCCACAAAATTACCTAAGCATAAGGCCATTGTCACAATGAGCAAAAGTGAAGAGCTCAAGAGGAAAATGGAAGATGAGTTATTCTTTTTTTCATGAAACCCTACGTAGCAAGTTTGTAAACATGAAATTGCTCCTCCACGATGATCATAGTTCAAAACAAAAGTGTGTGAAATGACTTATAGATCCCTAATTTTTTTGGGTATTTTTCTTAATCTATAAAATACATCCGGCTAGTTGTTAAATATATGAATATTGCATGATTTTGAATCAAAGAGGACCAACATTTATTTGGAAATAACATATTAAAAATTAGGGCAAATAGCTAAAACTTCCCCCGAAGTTTTTTATTGTTTCTGAAACCTCCCTTGAAGTTAATTGCAATTACCTCCCCTAAACTTTTTGACACAATTGCAACTAGACATTCTCAATTAGAATCCATTAACAAGAGGCACACAAATGTCCAAAGTACCCATGCATTTTAATTTTGACCAAAATGTTTATTTTTCGAATTTTCTCTTCATATCAATTGCCTATCCCAAGTCCTTACAATATCTTCTACAAAATTAATTTGTTTTTCAAATTTGCCCTTTATATCAATCACTTAAAGGTAAAACTGCAGCTTTAAAAACTCTTTTCTTTTGTTGCTCATAAAGTATGTATTTATTTTTTCTGTATAAAGTAGAGACCAACCTCAATGGAAGATGCATAGGATAACAAAAGGGATCTACTTGCAATTGTATTAGAAAGTTTAGGGGGGAGGTGATTGCAATTACCAAGCTTTGGGAGAGGGTTCAGCAATGGTGAGACCTCAGTGGAGGTTTCAACAATTTACCCTAAAAATTAGATGGAATGTAACATTAATATTTACTTTCCTTTGAAAATGTTCAGGCCATGTTTGGTTCACTGTTATGGGTCTCATTCTTTTAATTCTTACTCATTTTGGGTAAGAATGAATAACATTAGAGTGTTTGGTTACAAAATTCTTGCCATGAACTACATTCCTTTTTAAAATGAAAAATGAACCCATAGCACAACAGTTGAGGTAGCCTACAACATGAAAAATAATCATGCCTTGCTCATTTTCATTCTTTGAGGAAACTCTACCTACAAAACTTTTGCCATAGATGTTTACTAGTGGACTACTGTGGAAGTACTTTTGCGAAAACACTTTTGTAAAAGTATTTTTACATGAAAGCACTTTCTCATTCTGCCTATTTTTACCTATTCTTATCTATTTTAGAATTTTATCTTTGATAAAAATGAGAATTGAACCAAACATGGCCTCACTTCCCACAAGCAATTTACAGGCAAAGAAACATTGTGAAGTAATAATATTTAGGAAAACTTTTGTTTGTTTCCATATTACACACAAGACATTACAGCTAGACATTTAGAACATTCCACCATGAATAACAACAAAAAAAGTACAGTAAATGCTTGTGATGTGTAACTGTAAGGTCTTGTTGTCAACAGACTTAAATTCAACAAATGGAACCCTGAGAGAAGGATGTGGGATTTAAGAAAGGAAAGAATTATGAGAAACATCCACAGTAGTGCAATTATTATTTTTTTGGTATTTGAGTTAGTGGGGCATTGGACAACATGATTAGTTTTGTTTTTGTAAAACAAAAAACAACTGATACATTAGCAAAATTATATTATTTTTATTGATTATTTATAAAATAAACCAACAGTTTTATCTAACACCCCCATTAGCCCTTGCGTCCGTGCATTGGGAACATCTTCATGCTTATATTATCTTTATTTATGGGGAGAAGATATTTGAATGCATAGCTGTAAGGACTGTGAGAATGGTGTGAGGACGAAATCCCAATTACATAACAAGTGGATTAGTGGAATTAATTGGTCACCTCTTTTATGATACCTATTGATTGATTATAAGTTTATTTTTTTCTAGTATCATGTTTTTCCGGTATCATAGTCCAACCCTTGAATTAGATGGAAAAAGAAAATGCCATATAAATAATTAACGACAAATGATCTACCCATCATCACATCTTTTGCCAAGTGGCCCACATCAAAGGTGCATGATGGGGGGAGCCATAAGCATTCTTGATCTTGATGGATCATCATTCTATCGTTTACACGCTTACATGGGCCCTGCACGTGCAATGCTCATCCTAAAACAAAAAGCTAAAAAAAGGAAAAAAACTTGCCATTTGTCTAGATTTTAGGGCCACCAAAAGATAGATGGGCTCAAAAGCAATGCCCAAATCAGATGAAATACTTGATCTACCCTTATTAAACATGGGCCATGTGGAGTGTGGACGTGTTGGGTTTGTGTCATAGGGGGCCTCAAATTTAATCCTCTTCACGGGTTTTGCGGTTTCAGATCCAACACACTGCCTTTTGCTTCCTGAATTTGTCAAGTTCTTATTTTTATAATAGTTTGTTTGACCACTCCATTCAATCATTCATCGTCAATAGCAATTAAACCGGACTTTTGGGTTGGATAAAGGAAAAAACTTAAACCGGGTTCGTGGCTTCTTTAGATTAGTGCTGTATCCTGTATTAATGGCAATGGGAATATTGAACATGGGATGGACCTTGTGAAGGGCATTTTTGTTATTTAAATCACAACTTAGGGTATTAATTAAATTGCCACTCCCTACTCTTTCGTCCCGATTTCCAGCATTTCTCCTTCTCCTCCTTCTCCTTCTCCTTCTCCTCCATTCTTCACTCAAAGTAGATCAGGCCTTAGTGTGCGCTTTGATGCTTAAAATTTACCAGATCTCCACCTGCATACCACCGGCACACGATTACGTCTTGTTCTTCTGACCTTTCATCCCTCCCTCCGATGGCTTCCTCCGGGAATCCAAATCAATCCGCACCCTTCGATATGCACAAGTTCTTCAAACCCTCCTCAAACCCTACACCAGCAAACCCTAACACCTCAACTCCCCCACCGTTCCCTCCGTCTTCTTACCCTGCACCTCCTTCTTCATCCTATCCTCTGCCCACCGGCGCATTCTCGTACCCACCCCCAACTCCTCCATTTCAGCACCATTACCTCCACTACCCACAAGACCAGTTCTCTAACGTGCACCACCAGAGGCCCATCTCTTATCCCACACCCCCTCTACAGCCTCCTCATCTCCCTTCCCCAAACCCTAACCCTGGAGCCAGACTCATGGCCCTACTGGGCACTAACCCACCCAGCAACATCGAATTGCCGCCTCCGGCGGTACCTTCTCCCTCGGCGGCATTGCCGTCTTCGGGCATTTCCGAATTTCCAATGTCCATGAATCCGCCAATCTTGCCTGTGATTCCCTCAGCGCCACCCTTGAATCCGGCGATGTCCCCATCGACGCCTATGCGGTTGCCGAGCAGCAAGCTCCCTAAGGGGCGTCATTTAATTGGCGACCATGTGGTGTATGACGTGGACGTTAGGTTGCAGGGCGAGGTTCAGCCTCAGCTCGAAGTTACACCAATCACCAAGTATGTTTCTGATCCGGGACTGGTTGTGGGTCGTCAGATTGCGGTTAATAGGACTTATATATGTTATGGGTTGAAGTTGGGGGCGATTCGGGTCCTTAACATCAATACTGCATTGAGATCTTTGCTTCGAGGTCACACTCAGGTTTGGTTCTTGTTAAGAATTTCTCAAGCCCTATCTTTCGTGGGTTGAATGAATTTCTAAAGGCTAGTTTGGATTATCTTGCGTTTTAATTAAGTTGCTTATATTTAATGGTGGGTTATGTGCTTTTATGGCTGTGTTACTATTGTCTTGCATAGTTAGTCTGCTACGTGATGATGTTGCATTTGTTGCCATGTAGTTTAAGATGCGAACTTGTGGTCTGACACTGCTGAGGTAATAAGCATTAAAATTGAAAACCTGCCACTTGTGATAACTTAAGAGTCCATAAACACATGTCCCGCCTAAGGAAGAACAGAAATTACTTTTGGACTCACTGACCACAAAAGAGAAGTTAATTTTATCTTATGGAGAGGAGTAAGATAAAATATGATAGCTCATATTGATACTTATACAACATCTGACTTTCATTTAGAGCAGGCATTTTCTTTCCTTTTTTTCCCTCATATGTAGTTGTTAGATGCATTATTTAGAATCTTAGATGCAGAAATGAGGAGGCTCAAACACTTGAGATGCAACTGAGTTTCATTTTGGAATGAAAAGAAGGATCATATGTTAGCAATACTGTACCATGTTTATATTCTCATGGTGTCGGTGTATATGAAAACACAAGTTTGTGCTTGTTAAATTTTACTGTTGTAAGGTGAATATAATTGATCAAATTGAACGTTAACATTATTGCTGAATACTTCAAACTCTTACTTCTGAACATCACTTGGACTGATTTATACAAAGTGATTGCTGATTCTCTTACTCCTGATTGCTCTTCATTTTAATTTCTTTGTCTTTGTAAATTGAACGTTAACATTATTGCTGAATACTTCAAACTCTTACTTCTGAACATCACTTGGACTGATTTATACAAAGTGATTGCTGATTCTCTTACTCCTGATTGCTCTTCATTTTAATTTCTTTGTCTTTGTAAATTGAACGTTAACATTATTGCTGAATACTTCAAACTCTTACTTCTGAACATCACTTGGACTGATTTATACAAAGTGATTGCTGATTCTCTTACTCCTGATTGCTCTTCATTTTAATTTCTTTGTCTTTGTAAATTGAACGTTAACATTATTGCTGAATACTTCAAACTCTTACTTCTGAACATCACTTGGACTGATTTATACAAAGTGATTGCTGATTCTCTTACTCCTGATTGCTCTTCATTTTAATTTCTTTGTCTTTGTAAATTGAACGTTAACATTATTGCTGAATACTTCAAACTCTTACTTCTGAACATCACTTGGACTGATTTATACAAAGTGATTGCTGATTCTCTTACTCCTGATTGCTCTTCATTTTAATTTCTTTGTCTTTGTAAATTGAACGTTAACATTATTGCTGAATACTTCAAACTCTTACTTCTGAACATCACTTGGACTGATTTATACAAAGTGATTGCTGATTCTCTTACTCCTGATTGCTCTTCATTTTAATTTCTTTGTCTTTGTAAATGCTTGGGTGTCAATTGGTTCACCCATCTCAAATATATAATGTGGCATACTATCATGGTCAAGTTTCACATGTTGGCAATTCAGTAGATCTTTGGGGAGCAACTGATTAAGGACATTAAGGAGAACCTGGAAGGGAGTCTTGCTGCACTGTGTCACTGGAAGAAGCTAATGGGGGTTTATGTGTTCATAAAGTGGAGCTGATGGATATTAAACCTCTTGTCAAGAAGGATTTTGACAAAAAGGATGAGGTAAGCTTGTGTAGAGATGGCTTGCCAAAGGTTTACTGGTGTGCAGGGGTGGGTGGTGTTGAAGGCGGCGAATCTTCATAAGCTTTACTGCTTCAGTTGATGGTCTGGGAGGCGATTTGGTCTGATTGTTGCCCATGTTGGCATGGATTCATTGGATGCCCACACTAAATTGGAGCAGACCTCCAGTGCTCATGATGGATCTGGTGAGTTGTGAAAGGAAGTGGAGGGTTTGATGTGAGATTCAGTGGTCGACTCTGGTGAGAAGGGTGGTATATAGGAAACAAATTTGTTTCTAGGAGATATTGGTTTGGGAGTCTTGTCAATGTTTTAAAAGGCATTTGAGGCATACACCTCCAAGTGAGGCACACTTAAAATGCTCTGAGGCTATATGCCTCCTCATCCTCCTCTGAGGTTTATGCTTCTTATGTTCTTAACTACGCCTCATGCCTTTGGGTAGTGGAATGCCTCTGCATTTTAAAGAATTTGTCTGGCTCTTGGGGAACAAATTCATCAAAGAACAAAGAGTTGATAATGATGAGGGGATAGCTTTGGACGATGATACATGTGTTGTATACGGGGGAAGTTAGTCATGGACCAGAAAAGTATGCTTGGATTTGTTTGTAAAATTGAGAAAAGTTCCCCTTTTGTTGGTTTTGAGTGCAAGTTTTCAAGCCTACAAAAATTTTAGAAGTTTGGATGAAAGCAACTGAATCCTTAAGGTGGTTGGATTGCCTGTGGAGGGTGGACTTTGTAGGGCTAAGGTAGATTGAGGTAGATGACGTGCATCTTGATGTAAGGGTAGGGTTTGGAGAAGGATGACTCAACTCAATATCTTTCCGTTGCATTGATTGGTTTTGCCTTGATGGATGTGGGTCAGTGATGGTGTTTCACATATGTCTTTTGTTTTAACAATTCAGTGGAATTTTTTGGATCCCTTCTTGGATGTCTGGTTGTGTTGGAATTGGTGTCTATGTCCTTTCATTTTTGTATTTTCCTTTTGTTTATTTTGTGAGGTTACCAACTATTTGTCTTTTACATTCCTCATATGCCCTGTTAACTTTCTTCTCCATTAATATATTTAATTGCATTGAGAATGTTTATATTGAACTCATCCTTGTGATTAGGTGGACAATTGCTATGACATCACCTTATTTTTCTGGTGTTTTCTAGGATTTTTTTTTCTCATCATTAATTCTGTTTGAAGTGTAGTTATTTATGTCATTTGTGACCTATAGGATTCTACTGCAACAGTTACATCCATCTGGTTCTCTGGTTCTTCATGTTAAAGTTTGTAACTGTTTGGCTTCATGTTACTGCTCCTACTTCTTGGATGGATTTGTCAAATAAAACCTGGATCCCGTGTATAAAAAAGATCCTTTTTTATTGTGGAATTTTTCTATGTTGCCTATATAATGCTAACATTTCTGGTTCTTTAAGTTGGTTAAGGGTTCATTTTTTTTTCTTCGCTGAGTTAAACCCGGTGGTATTGTTGATTGAAAGTGGTTCATTTTTTTTTGGCACGATATTTGCTAATTCACGAAGCAATTCTCTCATTTCCCTTGCTTGCTTCAATGTGATTGATTTATTTAATTCTTTCTGGGCAATTTCCCATATGTGTGAAATCGTTTTTTTCCTGAATTCATGTGAAGTAATGTGTGCACTTTATGTCCTGCACTTTCTTTAAAAATGCTTTTTTTTTCCTATCTTTTTTTCCAAGACCCTATTTTCCTGAACCTTCTCATGGATAAATTTTGTATTGTCCTTTCTATCAGAGGGTCACGGACATGGCTTTCTTTGCTGAGGATGTTCATCTTTTGGCCAGGTTACTCTTTGTTTGTACTCTTAATCTCCTTGATCTGGTTATTATTACAGATATTCTTACTTGCTTTTCTGCAGTGCGAGCATAGATGGCAGAGTTTTTGTGTGGAAGATTAATGAAGGTCCAGATGAAGAAGATAAGCCACAAATTACAGGAAAAATTATTGTTGCAATTCAGATAGTTGGGGAGGGGGAACCAGTACATCCACGAATCTGTTGGCACTGTCACAAACAGGTAAGAATGGGCTCTTAGTATGAACTTTTGAGAAAGAGATTTATAATTTACTATTGGGGTTTCCTTTCAAGGCTTGAAATGGCTGATGTTGTATATCTCTTGATAATAAACTTTCATACTTCATTGAGCTTCTAGTGAACTTATGGAATCTCCTAACATATTATCTACAAACTATGATTGCAGGAAGTATTGGTAGTTGGTATTGGAAAACGTGTGCTGAGAATTGATACAACAAAAGTTGGAAAAGGAGAAGTGTTCTCTGCGGAGGAACCTCTTAGATGTCCTGTTGATAAGCTGATTGATGGAGTCCAGTTGGTTGGTAAACATGATGGAGAGGTTACCGAGTTATCGATGTGCCAATGGATGACCACCCGTTTAGCTTCAGCATCAACAGATGGCACGGTCTGTATACATTGCTCTTGATATTTACTAGTTGTTTTTTGTGGTATGCTTTCGGTTTCTTCCTAGAGCAGTAGCCTGTATTGAGTTGCAAGCTGTATTTACTTCTAATTTAGAAATCATGTGATTAATCAACATCTGATTGATAGAATGGATTAACTGTTAGGCATATTCTATTTGAAAATCTTGTATCATTTTTGTGACCAGGGATGAGGTGAGAAAAGTTACAGAAGGATGTGATAAAATCTGGTTTTGTGAAAATTTCTGTGGGAGGTCTATCATTAGTTTTTGCCATTAATTAAGTTTTGGCATGGGCCATGTCAGTGATTTAATAGGTATCCCTCAAGTGTGCCTTCGCATACAGACGAGGTGCATTTTAGGGTCTGTGCCTTGCCGAGATCCTAGGTGCAGCATTTTCAAAAGGAGCGCACCTGATGTGTCTGGTGCGCCTTGCCCATCAGCCCAGATGTGTGCCTTTTGAAAATCTGTGCATTTTTTTTTCTGTTTTATTTTTGTGCTTAGCAGTTGAGCCCCCGGACCCCCGACCGCCGGACAACAGAGAACCCCATATTTGTTAATGTTGCTAATCCATTCATCCTAATAAGAGATATTTTTAAAAGACACTTAAAATTATAAAACCTTTTTTTATAGGGGTTAAGAATTTAAGACCTTGATATGGATTTGTTTGGTCTTGCCTTGGGGGACTTGTACAATTTTTTTTTAATTTTCATTTTGAATATGTTTTACATGTTTATGCATTTTAGTTCGAGATAATAGTTTTTTTAATATTTATTTTGAAATTTAAGCTTATGTTTTTAATTAATAATGCGTTTAATATTTTTAATATTTTGCATTTTGAAAAATTTTGTTTTTTTTTGAAATTTTAGCATTTTTGTGCCTTGCTTCAAAAGGCATGTAGTTCGCCTTGTGCCTCATGTCTCCCGCAAAATGGCCCTTTTAGAACACTGGGTATCTTAATGATTGTGTTTGAGTTGTAAGCTATTGCTTGAATAATGTTGGATACAAATGAAATGGTGAATTCCATAATGGCAGGTTTTTGCTTTTCTGTTTTTTCTTTTTTTTTTGTGCACCACCCGTAATCTTTGTTAATCTACTAGTAAGGTTGCATGTGTTTTGATGTTGATAGTAAATAATATGTTTCCAAAATTTTCTACAAATTTTTTATATTTCTATGTCTATAATAACTATTCTTATTTGTCACACTTATTTTTGTTTAATATGATGAATAGATATTAGAGATGCACCCAACCCAAATGTTTTCTATATTTTTTTTTTGTGTTTTTTACACTTTTGTGTGTTTTCATCTTCTTTTTTTTTTTAATTTTAGTTATTAACTATGGCATCAAGGGTTGACACGTTTTGACCCAAAAGATTGATTTGTTGACTTGCCATCAAACAGGAAAATAATTCCAATTTGGGGTTGGTTTCAAAATTTGTATTTTATTTCTGTTATCTATTATTAATAAAAAATTCTTTGTCACACTTATTTTTCTTTAATATGGTTATTTAATATATATGATTCAATGAAAGAATTGGAGTTGATAAAACCTAAATATAAGATTTAATGAATGGGAATTGAATGAAGAGAAATGTAGTAGTTCAAATTACATTTTGTGCTGCCCTCACAATTAGAGAAAGACCAAATTCAAAAACAGGGGTATTTAGTCAAGACTTAGGCTTAACGAGAGTTAAAAATTCAAAAATAGGGGTACTAGTGAGAGTTAATGCCTTAGATATTAGACTTAGGCCAAGTTTGAGAGTGCTTATTTGAAAAATAAGTGCTTATTCTAATAAGCACTTACGAGTGTTTGGTGAAAAAGTAGTTATTTTAATTTATCAAAAAAAAGTCGCTATTTTAAGTAGGGATAGTAAAGGTATTTTTAAGATGACATGGTGGGCCAAGATAGGCCAAAAAAGAAATAAGCACTTAAAAATAGCCCAAAATTTGGGCTTTTTAAATGAGTGCTTATTTTCACTTATTTTGGGCTTATTTTCCAAACACAAATAAGTGTTTATTGGTGCGGTTCTGGCCCAAAATAAGTGCTTATTCAAATAAGCACTTGTTTTTAAGCACTCCCAAACTTAGCCTTAATGAGAGGAATTTGAATGAGGAGAAAAGTGGTTGTTCAAATTGCATTTTTGTCCTTACAATTAGAGTGGGACCAAGTTTAAAAGTTGGGGTATTTTAGTCAAACAAAAGTTCCACACTCTCATTTACACTTTTAATAGTAGTATTTATTGATAGATATCAAGGGGTTGTATTGGTTGCATTTAAATATGAAAGTTTAAATGAAGCTGTGAAGCAATGCTGGCCAGAAAATTTCTGTTGTGTCCATTGAAAATATTTAAGAATATGTTCTTTTAATCTAATATAGATGCTCAACTAACTTTTACTTTTTGGGGAAAGTTAGCCTGGAATTTCTGGTACTGTTGTTGAGAAATGCAGTCTTCCTTGGTTTACAGAAGCTTGTCCTGCTAAAAGAAATGTTAAGATTTCTTTATTGGTATTGATAAATTATCTTCTTGACATTTCTTTTTTTTTTTTTCTTTTAAAGCTTTCCATTTATTTCTTTTTTATTTCCTGTGTTTCAGAACCACACAAGCTCTTGATTTTTTTTATTTTGCCTTATGATACCTATCTTGTGTAACAGGTAAAGATATGGGAAGACCGTAAGACATTACCCCTTGTGGTACTAAGGCCACATGATGGGCAACCAGTTAACTCGGTTACATTCGTAACTGCCCCTCACCGGCCAGATCACATTATTCTCATCACAGCGGTACATTCTCATTTCATCTTTTATTTGTTAATGTAGTTCTTAATATTAAGTTTCATACTTTACACTTTGCCTAATTAATATTGATTCACAAATTTTTTTTTTTTTTCTATCTTGTTTTTTGCAGGGACCACTGAACCGGGAAGTCAAGATGTGGGCATCAGCAAGTGAAGAAGGCTGGCTGTTGCCTAGTGATTCTGAATCATGGAAGTGTACTCAGACTCTTGACTTAAAGAGTTCTGACGAACCTAGACTTGAGGAGGCATTCTTTAATCAAGTAGTAGCATTGCCACGTGCAGGGCTTCTTTTACTTGCAAATGCTAAGAAGAATGCTATATATGCTGTACACATAGAATATGGTCCATGCCCTTCAGCTTCCCGCATGGATTATATTGCTGAGTTTACTGTCACCATGCCTATTCTCAGTCTTACTGGAACAAGTGATTGCTTACCTGATGGAGAACAAGTTGTTCAGGTTTACTGTGTTCAAACGCAGGCTATTCAACAGTATGCTCTGGACTTGTCCCAGTGCTTACCACCACCATTGGAGAATATTGGGTTAGAAAAGACAGATTCAGGTGTTTCTCGTGCTCTAGAAGCACCTGCTTCAGATGGGTTCACACTGGAGCCATCGCTTGGGAGTACATCTGTTGAATCAACTGTAGAAGGAAGCACAGGCCCCAAACCTGCCACACTGGTAAGCAGTACTGAGAGTGCACCTGCTTCTAAGTATCCTGTGACTCCAGATTCTACTGAAGTTCATAGCTTGCATGAACTGACTACTCCGAGTATGGAATCTAAGCCAACTTCCTTACTGGCAACAACTTCTGATGCTGATCACATCCGTGTTGCCTCACCACCACTTCCTTTGAGTCCTAGGCTGTCTGGAAAACTGTCTGGTTTTAGAGGTCCATCTAATAACTATGAGCCTGGTCCCTCTCTTGGTGATCGTAGTGGAGACCAGTCAGTTCTTGATTATTCAGTTGATAGGAGAGTGGATAATGTTCTTCCAAGTTTGGCCGATGTTCCTTCCTTGGATGACACTACCAGGAAGGACGAAAATAAAGTTGCACAAAATGATATTTCTATGGTACCTAATCCTCCAATGATGTTCAAACATCCTACCCATTTGATTACTCCTTCTGAGATTCTATCAATGGCTGTTTCATCTTCTGAGAGTACACAGGTCAGTCAAGGCATGAAAAGGGGAGAGTCAAAGGTTCAAGACGTGGTTGTCAACAATGATGTGGAGAGTGTTGAGGTGGAGGTTAAAGTTGTTGGTGAAACTGGACCTAGTCAGAACGACGATTTTAACCCTCAGAGAGAAACCCACATTATTGTTGCAGAGAAAAGGGAGAAGTCCTTTTGCTCCCAGGCTTCTGATATTGGTGTTGAAATGGCTAGAGAGTGTCATGCTTTGTCCACTGAAACTTTTAACTTGGAGGAAACTCGACAAGTTGATGATGCTAGTGTTACTGAAGCCTTGGACCGAAGTTCAAATGCTGGTGAGGAAGAGGCCCAAGATTCCACAAAGGATGTGCATGGAAAAGTTGCTGAATCGGCTGCAGCTACAATCGTTCCACAGTCCCCAGCACCGGCTACAAAAGGCAAAAAACAGAAGGGAAAAAGCTCTCAAGTTTCTGGTCCATCTTCCCCATCTCCAAGTCCTTTCAATTCTACAGATTCTTCTAATGAACCTGGTAGCAGTTCAAGCGTTCCTTCTACAGAGGCTGCCTTTTCTCAGATTCTGGCTATGCAGGATATGCTGAACCAGGTGATTGTTTTGATGTTTCCTTGTGTATTTTGTTCTGCATGCATTATTTTCTAGAAGATTGCATCGTCAAGACTTGTGAAAGCAAATGTTTCTTAAAATTTTCATGGCAAGGACTCTGGTCATCCTGTTAAGTAATGAAGTGATACTTGGTGTACTTGCAGTATGCAAAGCATTGTTTCCCATGTTCGATTTGTATTATTTAATGGGGATTTTTAATGCATTCCATCTTTTCCTTCTACTGTTAACTCTTTACTTTGTTTTTCGTTCACAGCTAATGGCCATGCAGAAGGAAATGCAGAAACAGCTCCCGGTGGTGGTGGCTGTGCCAATTACTAAAGAAGGCAGAAGACTTGAGGCAGCCCTTGGCAGGAGTTTGGAGAAAGTTATTAAAGCCAACACTGATGCTCTATGGGCTCGTTTCCAGGAGGAGAATGCAAAACATGAGAAGCTAGAACGGGAGCATCTACAGCAGATAACCAATTTGATCACCAACTCTATGAACAAAGATTTGCCAGTTCTTCTAGAAAGAACATTGAAGAAGGAAATAACTTCAATAGGACCAGCTGTAGCTCGTGCTATTACCCCAGTTGTGGAGAAAGCAATTTCTTCAGCTATAACCGAGTCATTCCAGGTTATTACTCTTGAAAGAAATAGCTTTTTTACCCAATCCTGTGAAAGCCTTAGAGCAGTGGTCCTGGCTGGTTTCTTAGGTGCTTGCAATGTGGGTTATTAGGAGGCTGGATATTAGGAATTTACTTTGACTCAAAACAAAGTCTATAGTAGTTAAACTTTACTTGCTGCATTAGCTATTTTTTATCAGAAACTTAAAATTTATTTATACTGTTTAAGAAAATACACATGTGCTACAGAGTGAGTCCCAGTGCAGTACATCCCTTGGATCCTAAACCTAGCTATGGAGTCAGCAATTTGATTGGATATGATCTTCTAATCCATTGCAATAGGTAGCTGTTATCTGATTGTGCTTCCCTTAGGGACGCCTTTATATCTGTGGACCTTCATCATACCCCCAAAGGTAACTACTGACACCAAATTTTCCCAGGTTACCATAACAACCATCAAAGTTTCATTTGATGTTCCTGGAAGGGGAGCCCATTGCTGTATCGGAGTGTCCAATTGTTCCAATGATGATGCAACCATCACCCAATTCCTTACTATATCATCAGTGAATAATCTGAGTTCCCTTCTTTGTGCATACCCAGTGAGCTACTCAAACTTTGACAAAGTCAGTCAATGTTTCACTGTCTATTGATTTCCAGAAAAAAATTGGTATTTCATTCTTCCCAAGTAGTGCACAACACCCTTGCCATCTAGCACCTCCATAATATCTTACCCAAGCCAATTTGAATCAAATGATCCAGAAACATATTGTGGTAAGGTACACCCATCTCCAAATAATTGCACATATTTTGCATCTAATGTTATATGATGACTTGATCCATGCAATAATTATACCCTACAAAGTAAATAGTTTGAAAATACTATAATTAGAATGTATGTGTATTATGTAGGTTTGTATGCTGTGCCTGCGTGAATCCATAAGCTTATGTAGGTTTGTATGGGAAAACCATAACAAACTACTTGGTTTCCAGATTTCCCACCTTGACAGCTTTGGTTTTAGGGCCTGGGCTCCGTATCCTAGGTGCTAGGCACTATGTGGTTTATGATCACCCTTTTACTTCTCTCTCTCTCTCTCCATCTAGTTCTCCGTGCATGTTTATGTGTGGTTTTAGTTGGTCGTGTCTGTCTTGAATCTGATAATTGCTCGTTGTTGTGCAGAGAGGGGTAGGAGATAAGGCAGTGAATCAGCTAGAAAAGTCATTTAGTTCAAAACTTGAAGCTACATTGGCCAGACAGATCCAATCACAATTTCAAACTTCGGGCAAGCAAGCTCTTCAGGTAGGTGAAAGTTCACATGGCTGAAGTATTTTCTTTGATTGTACTGGTATACAACAAGTACCATTTTAGGTTCTTGAATGCAGTTTTTAACGTCAGCTTTTTGAATGATAAAATAGTCAGTAGCATTCTATGCACCTAGAGAAAGAGTAAACTGCTATTCTATTTAATTATTTTTACTAGTTCTTAGTCCTTTCTTGTTATTCTGCAGGATGCATTAAGGTCTAATTTGGAAACTTCAGTTATTCCAGCTTTTGAGATGTCTTGCAAAGCCATGTTTGAGCAAGTTGATGCTGCATTCCAGAAAGGAATGGGTGAACATACAACTGCAGCTCAAAAGCAGTTTGAGTCTGCACATTCCTCATTGGCACTTACTTTGAGGGTATGTCGTACTATACAATTTCATGTCTGTTCTATACAACATATTAATATATTATAGATATTTTTCAAATCTAACCTTGTTCTTTCTAGGAGGCTATTAACCTTTTCATAGATTTTTTTCCCCTTGAAACTGATAATGCTTCTTTGTCATGGCAGAAAGCTTCCATGAAAAATTATAGATATTGCAAGAAAGTGAAATTGTAGGTGTATAAAAATAAGAAATGTCTTTCCTAGCATATTTTCTAACAGTGTCATTAACCGTGTACTATGCTAGAGAACTGGCTTCTCGCCTTGCCTAATTGCCAAACAGTTTTATAATTGTGTTATAAAAAACTTTTATATTCTTAATTTTGTTGAGATTATAATTATAAAATAGACATTATTAATCTAAAATATTCATTTTGTGTGTTTATATACTAATTTCTTTTTATTATTTTCTTATTTGTTAGTGTTTAATCAACACAGACATTGCTAAATGCTGTATTGAGCCCTCAAAGACTTCAAAACCTGAACCAGCACAGGCATTTTGTCTAATCAACACATTTTCTTCTTCCACATCTTCTTCTTCTTCTTCCACCTTTTCTTTTCTTCTTTTCCTATAACAAAAATAGGGGTTCAACCCCCATATTTTTTGAATTTTCTTTTCTTTCTTTCTTTCTTCTTCTCATGAATATGTTGATTTTCTACACTTAAACATGAAGTTTATACTTTTCTTATGAAAATTATGGATAATTATTAAGGAAATATGAAACACAGAGAAATTCCATAAATATATTAATAATACCAAATTTAAAATCAAATAACCGCAAATAATGTATAAATACCTAGTAAATGTATATTTTAATGGTATGTATGAAAAAAATATATTACAATTAATATGTCAAGATGCATAAATATTATACAATTTTATAGATAATGCATCAATCAAGAGTTGAAGACACATAAAATATGTACATATTTTATTTTATTTATTATATCAATTATTTTCTATTTTACTATTTGTTACTTTTTTACATTAAAAAAAGTCAACAAATATTAAATTCTCAAATGTAAATTAAAATATCAATTAATAATTTATAAAAATATATAATCTCAATTTAAAATATTAAATATATCAAATTTGTTAAAATTTCTAAGATATATATAGCACTTAAAAATTAAAAATTATATATTATATATAAGTTGTAGATTCTTAATTGCTAATATAATTATTACATTATTAGTATTTTTGTTTTATAGTTTTTCTAAAATTAAAAACCACATTTGGTATAAATTTTAATTGGTAGAATTGATAGATTCTATTTAAATAATATATTCCCAAATATTTTGTAAACATTTTTTTTGTAAATATTTAATATGTTGTTATTTAATGTGAGGTAAATTAAAATATTAATTAATAATTTATATAAATGTTAATTTTAAGTATTAAAATAATTATTCTATTATTAATAATTTTATTTGCATACATTTCTTGAGATCAAAATCATTTCTTGATTTTAATGTGAATTTGATAGTTTATTTATTTGGTTGTTGCATTAGTTTATAAAATAACAATTTTTAATATTATTCTTTTAATTTTTAGTAGGAATTGTTAAACATAAATATGTGTTATTTAATAGGATTACATGTAGTATGTACATGCATTATTTAATAAAATTAATTGTAATTCAATAATTAACTTGAGAGCCAAGTTGGACTAATGGTTTAGGGGTGAATTAGAATTGCATAACGTGCAGTGAGACTCAGGTTCGAATCGCCCCTTCCTAAGGTTCAAAGTATCGATACGCCCCTGTGTATCAGTAGGGGCGTATCGGTACTAAAAACTAACTGCTTAATTTTTTTTAGTTTTTTTTTTCAAAACTTGATTTTTGGAAATGTTTTTTAAGTCTTTTTATTGAAATAAATGGGGGTCCCAAAACACCTGTAAATAGGTGTATCGAGACCAAAATATACGATACGATACGCTCGTATCAGGGTGTATCATATCGATACTTTGAACCTTGGCTTCCTCAAAATCTGCTTTTAATAAAAAGGCACGGCCGTGCGGCGTATCGGTCCGTATTGCATTGTATCGGACCGATACACATCGATATGGGCCGATATGCACCCGTATCGACCCGATACGCATGACCGGAGGAATACACTTACAGTTGTGACGTACCGGGTAGGGTCGATAGCAATAAGATACGCCTCGTATCGGGCGTATCAGATCAATATTTAAATCCTTTGTCCATTCATTTTGGGCTTGTTTGTAATTGCTTTTTCTATTATTATGCTTATCCTTGGGAAGGGTTAAGAGAGTTTACCCCTTCTCTAGGAGGCTGTAATTGATGTACTTTGTTTCATTAATAAAATTTCTGTTACTGATCAAGGAAAAAAGTCCAGTGCCTAGACAACTAGGTGACAAGGCACCCCCTTGTCGCGTAGCTTCACCTTGGTGTCTTGAAAACTATGCCTATGAACATATAAATTAATCAATTTTAGGGTTATACGAATTCTGGTTCTAGATGGGAAAATTGAGTAAAGGTGTGCTTGTATGGTACTAAGGAATGGTGTGGGAATGGAGAATTTGCTAGTTCAAGGGGTGAATGTCACAAAGGGCCATGTCTGATGATTTGTTAGAGGGTTTCATGGTGGGGGAATGGAGAATTTGAATCTGAGGCCATGGCAGTGGGAGAGGTGGAGAATTTGAATCAATGGGCTGAAGAATGTGGCATACGACCAAAATACTTGGGAATGCCTTTGGGGTCCAAGTGCTACAGCAAGTCTGTTTTGGGAACCAGTGGGAGAGTGTATGGAAAAGAAACTAGAAGCATGGTAATCAAGATATTTGTATAAAGGGGGAAAGCTAGCTTTGGTGAAATAATCTTTGTCTTCTCTGCCAATGTATCTTCTCTCACTAAAGCATGGTAATCAAGACTTTTCAAGATATTTGAAAAGTCTTCTTTCACTAAAATATGGATCTGGAAAGTTTATATCTGATTAATAGATTTTCTACTTTTGCTTTTTCTACTACTTTCAGCAAACCCTTGCTTTGCATAAAAGTGGGCTACTGTACAATATCAAATTCAATGATTTTAACACTTTTTTGAGATTGCTTTCAATTGACAGAATTCCATAAACTTGATTTTACATCTGCTGGGTGATTGAGATAGGCTCCTGGGTGATTCGATTGGCCCTTTGTATTCATATGTTTTTTCTTGGCACAAGTTCCATTATTTTACCACCCTCTAAACATGTTTTATTTCTTTTGTTTTTTTCTAAAAACATTCCTTTTATTGTAATTTTGTATCTTTACTGTTTTAGGGTCCTAGTTTGATTAAGAAGTGTCCTTTCATTAAAATATGGCATCTTGGAAAGTTAAGTCTGATTAAGTGATCTACTATTTTTAGTAAATCTACTATTTTCAGCAAAGCCTTGCTTTGCATAAAAATGGATCACTGTACAATATCAAATTCAATGAATTGAATACAGTTTTCTTTGGATTTCATTACTTTCTCTATGAGAATATTTTGGCAAGAGGACAGTGATCTTTCATTGTCTCCTTGCATTACTTGCACCAAAGGGCAATTATCAGATATTATCTTGTGAATTCTTCAAAAGGCTCAGTGCTACATTAACTATCCAGTCAATATAAAGAACATCTTTCTTAACCATAAGGGCCGAAATCAAGGAAGACTATAAGAGCCACCTGTAATTACCCCATGGTTGTGTAGATTTGCAATGAACTTAAGAAATAACAAAAAAAAAAAAAACGAGACAAGAATATGGGGAGTTGCAATCAAATCCCAAAGCTTTTAACAGACTGTGCTTAATGGACATGTGCTTTAGTGCTACTTAGACATCTGCTGGGTGATTTAGTAGCCAGCCCTTAGGGTATTTGAGTTGCAGGTTTGGATTCATTTGCATTTTTTCAGGCCAAAATTTCATTTTCTCGGAAGTCACTTTTCATTGAAATATCATTCTCTAGATAGTTTAAGAAGAATAAAGATGCATAACATTAGTTGAAAGCGGGGGTCTTGTCGAAAAGGGGGCGAAGCCCCCCAACCGAAGGGGTAGGGGGCAAATCACTTTCTTTCCCCTTATCTTTTCTTCCCTTCCCTTCCCTTTTCTTTTCTTTCCTTTTCTCTTTTTTTCTTCTCTTTCTTTTTCTTTCCCTTCCCTTTCTTTTGCTTTCCTTTCCTTTTTTTTTCTTTTTTCTTTTTTTGTCTTTTTATATAAGATGTGCATGAGGCGTGCACCTCTTACACCTGAGGCATATGCCTCAGAGGCATAGTTGTCAAGGCGACTAGGCGACAAGGCGCCCTTGGAGGCTCACCTCGCCCAGTCACCTAGCAGTTTTGTATACTGTCTTATAAAATACTTTTATATTGTTACTTCTTTGAGATTATAATTATTTAATAGACATTATTAAACAAAAATATTCATTTTTTTGTGTTTATAAACTAATTTCTTTTTATTATTTTCTTATTTGTTA
The DNA here is from genome assembly GCF_055504915.1 of Nelumbo nucifera. Taxonomy (NCBI): domain Eukaryota; kingdom Viridiplantae; phylum Streptophyta; class Magnoliopsida; order Proteales; family Nelumbonaceae; genus Nelumbo; species Nelumbo nucifera. The sequence goes on from NC_142649.1 coordinate 60,380,546, forward strand.
GGGTTTAATCAACACAAGCATTGCTAATTGCTGTATTGAACCCTCAAAGACTTCAGAATTTGAACCAATAAGTAAGGGAAAGACTTAAAAAGTTCTGTCTAATCAACACATTTCTTCCTCCACATCTTCTTCTTCTTCTTCTTTTTCTTTTTCTTCCACCTTTTCTTTTCTTCTTTACATATAACAGAAATAGGGGTTCAGTCCCCATATTTTTTGAATTTTCTTTTCTTTTTTCTTTTTCTTATAAATATGTTGATTTTCTAGACATAAACATGAAGTTTATAATTTTCTTATGAAAATTACAGATAGTTATTAAGGAAAGATGGTTATGGAACCTAGGGAACTACCTAGGATATGTATTTTTCACTTAAAAAAATCCATCGCTGTCACCTAGGCGCCCGCCTAGGTGACTAGGCGACAAGGCGCCCCCTGTCGCCTAGCCTCGCCTTGGTGCCTTGAAAACTATGGTCAGAGGTGTCAGCGCCTCTGGCATACGCCTCAGGGCATTTTGGGAGCACCTTGACTAGGCGACAAGGCGCCCCCCTGTCGCCTAGCCTCGCCTTGGCGCCTTGAAAACTATGCTCAGAGGTGTCAGTGCCTCTGGCATACGCCTCAGGGCATTTTGGGAGCGCCTCGCCTGGAGGTGCGCCTCCAGGTGTATGCCTCCCACGCCTTTTAAAACACTGCTTATAACCAACCAAACAAAGAGAAATCAAATAAAACCACTGATTAACATTCTCAATAACTACACACACTGAAACAACCTTTTAAACAAAAAGGCCAAATAAAACAACACAAGTAGGATGCGGAGTACTTGATAATGTACAAAAGATCTCTTAAAAAGGCTCCCTTCATTGACTTATTCGTGCTGTTTGATGAGAAACCAATGGCTGGCTAGCCTCCATTGGACCTCAATATGGCGGGTTCAGTATCCATGGTGAAGATTTGACATTTCTCAATCCTAACCTGATTATTCTCATACCATACCCATCCCAATAGGGGCGTTACGGGATACCTGATTAGCCTACCTTATTGGACTTAGTGCCTCTATCAAAATTTAACTGGAATTAGAAACTAAGAAATGAGTACCTGAGGAGCAAGCTCCCACAACACTGAACTGATGGAGCAAGGTCCTGCAAGTCCATTTACTAAAGTTAACTTTTCAAATTAACTATGAGAGGTCTCTACCTATTAATAACACTATAAGAGGATCGTATTTGTGGACTTAAAATTGGGGTCCGGACCTAAACTTAGGCTCCTAAGTTGTTCCCAAGCAACTGTAAATTACGAAATAAGTCTAATTTATTAACCAAAAAAAAATAAATTACGAAATAAGTATAGGACAAAAAGCTGACCCAAACTATACTAACCAAATATTATGAATCTGCCACTGACTTGGAATAAATGGGCATAATTTGTTTCTTCTCTCAAGGTCTCTTTCCCTTTCTTCACATCTGCATTGGTGTACCTTATTACCTGAATGGTTTTCTGGCCTATCTTATAAAAGGCCATTACTCTATGTTGGTCCCAGCTATCTGGGGTAGTGGTAGTGGGAGTGGTGGACTGGATATAAACCTAACCCCCGAGTCCCTGACATTTTTTTTGGAGCAAAGTGGTTGGTTTTAGACTCAAACCTGCATTCTCATGCTTGTCAGCCCTAGATTCTTCCATCATATGAAGCAATGGTAGGTTCTGCTTATAGATTTACCTAAAATCAAGTTGTTGGTCACTTCCTTATGATAGGTTCTGTTTGTTTGTATGTTTTGTTTTGGAGGTGCCAGGGTCGTTTGATGTGTGTAATGGTGCATTAACTTCATCTTGTATTGTTGATGGTGTTTTGCAGGATGCTATTAATTCAGCTTCATCAATCACCCAAACCCTAAGTGGGGAATTTGCTGATGGCCAGCGCAAGCTCTTAGCTCTTGCAGCTGCGGGGGCTAACTCAAAAGCTGTAAATCCTTTGGTTACGCAATTAAGCAATGGACCTTTGGGTGGTCTGCACGAGATGGTATTTTACTATTTTGGTCCATCAAATAGATGCCTACTTATAGAATTTTGTAAGATTCTGGAAAGCCATCTTATGGCATTTCTGACTTGAACATGCAATGCCTGTGCAACAGGTTGAAGTGCCATTGGATCCAACCAAAGAACTCTCAAGGTTGCTATCTGAGCGCAAATATGAGGAAGCTTTCACTGCAGCACTGCAAAGAAGTGATGTCTCTATAGTGTCCTGGTTATGTTCTCAGGTATGCTTTATATCCACAAACATATTGCATGCACATTTCTTCATAAATTATCCATTTATGCATGCGAAGGATGAGCTAAAAAGCTATTGAGGATGGGGTCAGAAATGAAGACATTAGCAGGAACCTAGGAGTAGCATGTGTTTTCATTTATGCATGAGAAGCATGAGTTGAAATACTTCAAATGATAGGGTCAGAAATGAAGTCATTTGGAGGAATCTATGAATAACTCCAATAGGTGATAAAATGAGAGGAAGTAGACTGAGATGGTTTGATCATGTATGTGGATATAAAGGACCATTGAGAGCACCTATAAGAAGTGATTTGTTGCAAGTAAGAAATGATGGAAATTTAAATGCTCATAATGCAAGGTGTCAACCAGCTGGGTTGGTAAGGTCTCTTGCTGGTTGTAGTGGAGACTTGGGATTGAATCCTGCCTGCACCTGGGTTGGGGGATGGGCTACCCTCCGTTGTATAGCCCTTCAGAAGATATAAAAAAAAATAATAAATGCTCATAATTTAACAATGGATATGACATCAAAACAGAATGGAATGGTGAAACAGGATTCATGGAACCTACCCATGGTTGGGATAAGGCTTGGATGATAATGATGATCCATTTATGCATGAGTTCATGTACACATGCATACAGATCCTAATTGTATTACCACCATGATTTCTTCCATAGATTTGTTGATATAAGATGCTAAGATGAAAGAAGGAAAATTTCAAATGGTCATGGATCCTTGAACAGAATGAACTTTTTGGTGGGTCACTCGAGGATTTGTTAAATCTCCATAGTAGCAGGTAGTGGCGTGTAGCAACATGGCTCTTACCACAATCTTGTTACATTACTTTTCATGTGCATACCTGTAAATTACCTTTAGTTTCCTTTGCACGTGTATTAATATCTGTATGTCCTAGTTGCTAAGGCATCTAGGCAGGCAACAGTGGAGTTTCTAGTCACCTAGGTGCCTAGGTGGGCACCTAGGTCATAAAAGTTTACAAAGAAGAAACTGGGTGTTGAGTTAGTTCCCTAATATCGCATACCAATGAAAAAGTGGCAATGCTATTTCTAATAAGATTAGTTTTCCTCTCAAAACAGAACAAACCGTTTTATCTTAGAGACTGGCATTGTAATGTAGGAGAGAGCAAACTTCTATGTTTTATTTTAAAATTCTTAAATAAAGCATAAATAATATATAATATGTGATAGGATATATTAATATACATGGTAATGAATAATAATGTGTAGCCATAATAATAATTTAGCCATTTATCTGTCTGCATTGTCTCCATGTTTATAACCTCACTGAACAGCTTGGCTGTTTAATAATGCACTCTCCACAGCATCTCCAATCCTAAAGCCCTACGTGCCTCCATCTTTTCTAAAGCCACTTTTTAATCAGTAACTGGACTCCTTGATACTTGCATCCGCTCCTGCACTCACAGCATCTCCAAACCTTGATACTTTCTTTTGGATAACACTATGACTTAGCATCAATGAGATGACACTAATAACCGTCTCTCAAGATTTTTTTGTTAGGGTTTCTTTTAATTTTAACAATCAGATTCAGATATACCTGATTGCTTTTTCTAATAAATAAACTAACTCATGGACAAGCTATAGATGTCAAGGTATCCCCTAGGTGATAAAAATGCACAAGTTGGGCTGATGGGCTCCTTTATTTATTTATTTCTTTTGAAGGGCTACACAACAGGGCTTAGCCCATCCCAAAACCCAGGTGCAGGCGGGATTCAATCCCAAGCCTCCGCTACGCCCAGCAGGAGACCTTACAAATCATGTAAATTTTTGGGAGGTCTATCTGATGAATTGTCGTCAAAGGGAAAAACTTGTGATTTGTATTCTAGAGGAAGTCGGATTGGTGTTTGCTTGACATTGCTGATAAGATCTAAATATATAACCATGACCATCGTTCATATTTTGAGAGTTTCAAGTTTTTCTTTTTTGAATGGTATATTTTTAGATCCCTTGCATGTAATTTTAATCTCACTTCAGAGGAATATGAAGTTGTAGAGTAATAGAGGGATGTATAATTTCAAGACAAGGTGGAAAAGACATTTGGAATATATTTTAGGCAAAGACAAGTAAAAAGGGAAGGGGAGGGAGGGGGCGTGAGATTTATGGTCAGGAAGTTCCTTGTAAGGACCTTTTTGCTCTATTGTCTGAGCACAACAGAACTTATCAAATTAACTGAGGTAATGCTTTATACAAAAGTTGTAGAGCAGTTGCAGTTTAACATAAGAAGCCTTGGATGGAGGGAAATGACAAAATGAACTGTGTTGCTGTTCGGACAGTTCTTGAATATCTTTTTTCAGCATTTTCATTTATTTAGTTTTTTACAGATCAAAAGATGTCTATTAATATGACTCCCACCACTTAACCATGAGCTTCCTTGATAAACATTTTAAATTACTTTTAACCACCGAAGTCCATGCTGCGTGAATAGTTGGTCAAAACAATGCTGCTTTGATGCCTTCCTCGTTACAGTGTTTTTCATTTTTTTTTTTTAAATTTTTATATCAGAATTGCCTATTATAGCATTCATCTATTTTAACGATTTCTGTGTTGTCAGGTTGATTTTAAGAGTATATTGTCGATTGTGCCTCGTCCTTTGAGCCAAGGAGTTCTGCTTTCTCTTGTTCAGCAGTTGGCCTGTGATATCAGCAAAGAGACCCCTCGGAAGCTGACATGGATGACGGATGCGGTTATTGCCATCAACCCAACGGATTCAATGATCGCAATGCATGTAAGGCCCATCTTCGAGCAGGTCTATCAGATACTAGCCCATCACTGCACCATGCCCACTGTAAATGCTGCCGATGCTGCAAGCATTAGAGTTGTCATGCACGTCATCAACTCCATGTTGATGAGCTGTAAATGATTGGTTTTCTTTCTCGGCGTCATTACTCGTACAACGTTGGTTGTGTAGTGGCCTAGTGGGGGGGACTGTAAGAGGGTTGTATAGACACTATAGAGAAGTAGGAATTTCTGAATGGGATAATTTTTACTGCATAGGATTATAAATGTGATTATGTAAAGTAGATTAGTTTAAGATGTGCGTCTCATCTTTTCCTTTTTTCCCCTCTTCTTTTTTTTTTTTTGTTTTTTCCTTCTTTTTCTGTCCGATGTTTGTATTACTTTTCCTATTGAAAGAAATGAATTCCACCAGAACTGGGATTTTCTCTCCCCATCTCTTGTTAATTGTGTATTTTCTCTTTCTTTCTTAGTTTATGAATATCCATAGAATAAGATGATTCATTTCATTTGCAGCCTTCTCATACTGTTGGTAACTTGGTCTGTCACCATTTTAATTTTGATGAAACAAACTAATCAGTTGTAGAAGTTTTCATAAACCTTCATCTGTGAGTGTTATGGGTTATTGTCAAATAGGAATGACCAACGGGGCAGGGCCTGGTTTTGCCTGCTCCATCCCGGCCCGCCCCGTCCCTGCTCTAAACCCGACTGGGGTTAGAAATTCTAGCCCCATCTCCAATCCCGTGGGGAATGGGGATTCTCAAAATTTCCCCACCTTTCCCCAGTAATTCCTACTGTATACTTAAATTTTTTTTTTTAATTTTTTAAAAATTATTTCTCCCATCCATGTCAGATGCCACATCATTCAAAAATAATCGAAATTGGCCTGAAGAAAATCATCAAATTTGCTGATGTCTATTTTTAACTCGACTTTAATAATCGTTTTCTAACTAATTTGAAAAATCTACCAACCAAACACTAAAATAACCAGCTACTTTTGAATCATAAAAACAATTGCTGACATGGCTATGATGTGGTGTCGATTTTTGAATTGACATTGGTCCTGTACTGGTCCTTATTTGAAGAGAAAATTCCTGATCAGTGCCCAGTATTTTGGCTCAAGTGACAATTTAGTTTTCCAACTTTTAAAATGTGATAATTTAGTACCCAAATTTTCAAAATGGGACAATTCAATACCTGACGTTAACAAATCCGTTTACCAGTTGTTAAGTGATATTTGAAAAGTCAAAAATGCACTTCGAGTGCCATCTAATTCTCTTTATCAATCATCTAAACATTGACAATAGAATAAATAGTCCCAAATTCTAAATTCTTCCAAACAATCACCAACTATTTTGAATATAAGATAAGAGACTAGGATTTGGGACTGTTCAGAACATTTAGATGGTTGATATAAAAAATTAGATGGTACTCAAGGGACATTTTTGACTTTTCAAATATTACTTAATGATTGATTAACGACTTATTAAAATTGTCCATTTTGAAAATTCGAGTGCTGGATTGTCACTAGAGTCAATCCAATATTGAATTATCGCATTTTAAATTTCGAGAATTAAATTATCACTAGAGTCAAAGTATAGGATACTGATTGAGAATTTTCCCTTATTTGAGGTAGGACTAATGTTAATCTTGTACAAAAATTTGTCAATTTTCCAAGTGTGGTTGGCAAGACTGTTAATAGTAATATATTTGTACAATAAAATGTAGGGACTAGGGATATGCAAGCATACACGACCACGTGAGCTCACGTGGCTTGGTCCAGGGCCAGGGGTACAAGTGAAAGTACCTACCAGCACTGATCGGTTTCCCACCTTCTTGTGGTGGACATGGTCCGCCCACGCCCACTACCCAAAACACAGGCGGCCTTATACCGTCGTCCTTTCGTTATTGTGAGATCGTAGCAAGCCCTAGTCATGGGATCCGACAACGTGGCGTAGGCGTTTTGAATCTCCATAAAACCCCTTCCCTCGTCGTCGTCGTCGTCGAATCCCGACATCACGTCCGGGTGATACCGCTTTGCTAACCTACGGTACGCGGCCTTGATCTCAACCGGCGATGCGGTTTCCTTGACACGCAGTATCTGGTACAGGTTGACCGCATCTACCGTTCTTGTCCTTGTGGTGGTGTGCTGCGCCAGGGCACGAATCGGACGATGCTGACATCTGATTCGGAGAACGGTGCCGACGGTAAAAGTTAGGGCTCCGGACATCGATTCTATATGGAAAAAGATATTAGTTTTCTTCTAGGGTTGGTAGGGATAGGGAGGGAGATTAGGATTGAAGAAATGGAAGGGAAGACGGGGTTGTAGGAAAGAGGAAGCGGAGAGTCACGAAATTTATAATGAAGAGTGTGGAGAGAGGAGAAAGGAGTGAGACTTTGCCCGCTGATCGTAGACTGGAGGGCGATGAGAGAGAGAGAGAAGTGGTAGCTGTTGTTGAAGACGTTGACACGTCTGTCTGTCTATGGGAGTAGAATCGTTGGGTAATGGCTAATTAATGGGCCTTCTAGAAGCATTTGTCCAATTCTCCTGCATTCAAGTGGTTGTTATTAAATGAATTTGGGTGGGCCAAAATTTGTTTGTGCTAGATATGGCTTTAAATACAACAGACCGGCCAAAGGATTCATGTAGCCCATCTACTTTTAGTTGTGATAAGGCATGGATGATGATGATGGCAAAAATTTGTTTAGATTAATACGTAATTTATTATTTTTCAGTAATTATAAAGACCCATTATAGTTAGCGATAAATACCCTCTTAACCTTCATTTGCGAAAAGAACCTCGTAACTTTTTCTTTGCAATAAATAATTTATGGCTGTTAAGCTGGAATGCGTTAAATTACCAAAATAATTGAACTTTTCTTATTTTTTTTTTCACTTTCATAGTTTGAAAGAGAACACATATAAATATGTATAGTATAAATACATACAAAATAATACAAAAATACAAGGTTTTGCATTCTATATATTTGCATTTGTACTCCTTTCAAATCGAGCCTTTAGGAAAATTTTCCATTAATACCCTGCTGTACTTTGGGCCTAGTGTTGCTTTTGTCTTTGACCTTTAAAATGCAATAATTCAATATCCGAATTTTCAAAATGTACTGTTAACGAGCCATTAACCAATCGTTAAGTGACATTTGAAAAGACATCCTTCGATTGTTATTTAATTTTCTTTATCAACCATCTAAACGTTGATAAAAGATGAATAATCCCAAATCCTTGTCTCTTTTATTCATGAAAGTTGGGGTCACCAGAATGTCCACTAAGATGTGACCCAAATTTTCTTAAATAAAAGAGAAAAGGATTTGGGACTGTTCATTTTTTATCAACCCTTGGATGGTTGATAAAGAAAATTAGATGACACTTGAAGGGCATTTATGTCTTTTCAAATGCTACTTAACAGTTGGTTAACGATCAGTTTGAAAGTTTGGGTACTGAATTGTCATGTTTTAAAGTTCAAGGACCAAAGCGGCACTAGGTCCAAAGTGTAGGGTACTAATTGACTCAAAACTACTTTCATTGTGAAACCAACTAAAATAACAAGAATCATTTCATTGGCATAGAAAAACAAGTTTCTTTAAATTCTTCTTTGGTTTCACTCATATGAATGTCTCTTCATCTTAGAATATAAAAACTATCCACTCCTTTCTCCAATAAATTGAGAAAAGCCAAACTAAACCTTATATTTATATCTATTAATAGGGGTCGATTCGAGCTGAGCTGAGTTGAATATTTGGCTATTTGAGCTTTGCTCGCTAATAAACTATTAGGTTCGAGCTCGGTTCAAGATAGAGACTTGAGCTTGAGCTTGGCTCTAGTCAAAAGCTTAGAAGTTCGAGCTTGGCTCGGCTGCCTCTAGTTGCAAGTCTCCCTCAGCTGCCGAGGTCTTCCTCAACTCTTGAGGTGATGAGCGGAGGCCTCACTCAACTGCTGAGGTGCCAAGCCGATGTCCCCCTTGGCAGTTGAGGTGTTGAGTCGAGGTGACACCCTATTAAATATATACATATGTATATATGTAAAAACTTGATTAAGCTCGCGAGCCTCACAAGCTGAGCTTTGCTAGGTTTAATCTTGGCTCGATGAGCAAACAAACCCATATCTTAATCTTGAATTCGGCTTGAAACTTAATTTAGACTGAAATAAGCTTGAACATCTCATAAAAAACTCAGCTTATGGTCGCCCCTATATTAGAAAGAAGCCTATGCTATTTCATTTGAATATTGAATCCAAATAGGAATTTACATAAATCTATTAGAGCAATCAAATAAATAAAAAATGGTAATTTAAAGATTTTATAAAAATTAAACAGGTGAATGAAAAAATATATATTTTTTTAAAGTTAACTGACGAGGTCTTTGTCGCAAATGAAAGTTGAGGGGACCATACTATAAAATATCTTTGTAATTTATCAATTAGTTTTTACAAGGATTGTCTTTGTCTTTGTTGCGTGTACTGTAGTCGACATAGACGGAGAAGAAAGGTTAGCGCGTGGGATGGCTTCCAGAAAACTAGAACAAATAGCAAACCCATGTATTAGCTGTGGGATGGCTTCTAGAAGACTTAGAACAAACGACAAACCCATGTATTGACAGTTAGCTACACTTGAGAGAATTTAATGCTCTTTGAATTTATTTATTTATGAAAACTGAAAACAGGCGCATGCGGCATGCCTTGCCTCAATTTTGAACTCCAACAAAAATCAGAAATGAGAAACCTTTTACATACGGACATCACCAAAATCTTAAAATCACAATTCCCACTAGTTTCAGGTCCCATTTGGTTTGCAGGATTAAGGGTTCAGAATCGGATTCCAACAGATTGGTTGGGTGAAATCGGAATTTAATTTTCATTCCTGGTGGAATGACATTCCCTTATTTGAAAGAATGGTCATTCCCTCTCTTTCTATGAGATTGAAATTCTATCTTGTTGATTTTAATTTTAATTTTCATTCTGTCTGAACCAAACAGACTATGGGAATAAACCATTCTGATTTCAACGGACCACTAGACTTTTCCAAATATTGTATTATTTATATTTTTCTAATAATCTCTAGTCCAATTGATTGATTTCTTAACAACCCTATAACCTTTACTTCCATTGATTAATTCACATATGGAACCCAATTAGCAATTAGACGACACATGGTATCATGGGGTCCAAACCATGTCCTTTTGCTACTTCCAGTCTTATCCAGCGTGTCTAAACAAGTGGACAAACTGAGAGGAAGACAACAAGTCATTGCGAGAGGTCTAAAATCTATGAATAGGGATTTATTTGCTCCTCAAAGCGCTTTCACACCAACCTTACAGTACATCCCACCCTATATTAAGAACATCTCTATATGAATAACAACAAATAAAGACGAGAAAGATTTCCAATGTGAGATTGGTGTAAGGAGCGCTAGTTCTGTGAGGAATAGATTGGTACTCAAAGTCTAAATTCTTCAACCTTGGCCTGAGGGAAGGGAAAGTTTCAAACACATCCTTACATTAATTAAGGGGCTAGGCTCAAAAGCAGGCTAATAGTTTGTATGGACATAAAAGTACATAATAGTGGGGTGAATGGGTTTGAATCAGCTACCAAAACATCGTTCCAACAATGTCCCAATCAACAATTACAACCGTATATATCTAGAATCATCTCCCATGATGATAAGGGAGAATTTTCCAATGTGAGACTACAGTGGTCCATTGGTACAGTGTTGTGAGTGTTTTATAGTAGTAGACCCCTACTTGGGTGGATGGGTCTGGTGGATTGACCTAACCTAGCCTAGAATTGGAAGGGTCTTATACACCACCCCAACGGCCCATCCATGATGCATCATATTATCAATTCAACATTTCAACATCTACCTTCGGTCTCACGTCTTTCAATTTGCACGTCCCACGAGAAAAAAGTCTAATGGACCTAATTCAATTATCTATATATATATATATATATTTCATCAATAAATAATGTATAATTATATTTTATATGTAATATATGAAATATGTTATATTCAATTTATGTTTTTAATTCAGTTTTAAAATTTTTATTTGTAAAAAATTATTAAAATTTGTAAATTGAGGCCAAAAAAATTTTTTTTTTTGAAAAAAAAAATGGATCAAGGTGCGTATGGTGTCTTGGGACATATAGATCTGAAATAGTTATCCAAAAAAAAAAAAAACAAAATATCTCAATCTGACATCGGAGTACAAAGTTATGGCCCCATGAAATTTGTATACATAGTTAGTATGCAACTTGCGACCCGATCGCTGGGTTGAACGGGTCAATGATCCAACCATCCAGGTCAGACGGTTTTTGACCAAGTCCACGGTCTTTTAACATTCTCTAGGTTTTACTCAAATTGGACCCAAAATCTTAACTGAAGGGTGGTTCTAACGATTCAACTGATCGGATCAATGGTGGGTTGAAAAGACTGGGTCTAACTATACCAAGCCCAACGTAGCATCATATTTATTGCCTATCCATGCTATGTTCCGAAGGCAAGAATTCATTTATAAATAGGATTGCAAATAAGTTGGATCATATTCGATTGGAATCCGAATTTGATCTGATAAGAGTTAGATTTGGATACCTCCCTTTATCCTAATAAATCGGATCCAATTGAAAAAAGTTGATCTGTTTAGTTAATGGATTGAATTCAGAAATACCCCAATCTGATCCATCACGACCCGATTCAATCTGTTAGTTATGAAATATTATATATTGTATATGTATATTTTATGTATTATTTATATAATTATATATTATAATAAATTATTATATGATATAAATATATTATATTATAAAATTTTTTTATTACAATTCTAATTGAATCGGATATCCGATAAGATATTCAAATTCGAATTCGAATCATACTCTTCAAAATTCGAAGAATTCTTATCGAATCCGGATATGTTGGATTTCTTATTGAATCGGGTCAGATATACCTTCCATCGATCCTCAAATTACATTGTCATAATAGAATAAATATAAAAAAAGAGTGAAAAATACAGCTTAAAAATTAGACTAATCTTTTGTTTTTGCTCCATAAGGCTACACAACGGAGTAGTCCATCGCTATCCCCAAACCCTGGTGCAGGTGCAGGTGGGATTTGATCACAAGCCTCCCCAGCAACCAGCGGAAGGCCTTACTAACCAACCAGTTGGTACCTTCCAAAAATTTAATTAAACTTATTATGACCCCTAAGACACGTAAATTGACATGAACAGACTATCATAAGAAACTTCTGCAAATGACTCAAAATCATAAAATGCAAAAAAAAAGAAAAAAAGATAAAAAGATAAAAAGAAAAGGAGTGCATTGCCTCCAACAGAAATCATTCAGAAAGTGAATGACATCCAAACAAAGCCTTCAAAAAGGGGTTAAACAGAATGCAATATTGCCAAGTGGACGGCACCGGATGTGGGAATGGGATCTGATCCTCACACATGGGCGCCTCACAAGCACATCCATGCATTGGGGAACATTTTTCATGAATAATAACTTATAAGCATGGTTGTTAAAACCGACTCGGACATTGAACTAGTCAGGGATTCGGTTACTGGGTCAAATGGTCTGACCGTTTGAACTGAACAATCAGCTTGTTCTGACAAAAAAATAAAAAATTTAAAAACATTAAAAACGATCAAAACCGTTCGGACAGTTAACTACTCGGGTCCGGTTTGCTGACCAAAATCAATGATTTTTTGAGAAATCTTGATTTTGGGGAAAAACGAAATTGGTCACTTGACTGATTCCCAATTTTTCTGGTCCGAACGTCCAATCCGATCCGGTTTTAAAAACCATGCTTATAAGTATGAGAGATGTTACTAATGCATGGTAGATGTGCGTGTAAAGTCGGTGTGAGGCGCCATGAGTGAAGAGCAGATCCAGTCTCCCAGATGTGATGAGGGAATAGCAATGGGACAAAAAACATGATTGTCAATATATAGCTGTCGCCAAAACATCCTTTGGCTGCTGCTAAAATGGCAGGATAACATTCCAAATATATATATATATATATATATATATATATATATATATTTTTTTTTTTTATCTGCTAGAATAACATTTTAGTTTATTTTTTTCACCTACCAGAACTTGGACTTTGTTCCAAATAACCTGAATTTTCTTTCAAATAAATTGTTTTCCCTTCCATCATCTAAACCAAAGCACTTCATTTACAAAAAAACTTCTTCTGCTTGTTGCAATGACCGGTCAATGGTTTGAATCTGTTTGTATTCATATGGAATTTGATTATTGAATTGAAGCATGGAGATTCAATTGGTTGATGGTTTAGAGAAGAAAAGGGAGTAAGAGAGAAACAAGAAAAAAAACCAAATATAGAAATATTTGTAAGATGAAAATATAGAAATATCCATGACAATTAGAATAACTATGGGGGTGTTCTGTAGTGTGGAGGAGAAATTGGTGGGTGTGGATTGGTCAACACTACACCCTATGGTAGGAACCAATCCACATTATACCATAGTCTATAGTTGTTCTGAATTGTGGAC